>NW_006287104.1:553048-588680 GCF_000327345.1 Myotis davidii | reverse complement strand
CCATAGTGTAGATGTATCACACTTTTTTAACCCACTCTTCTGCTGATGGACACTTAGGCTGATTCCAAATCTTAGCTATTGTAAATTGTGCTGCTATGAACATAGGGGTGCATATATCCGTTCTGATTCGTGTTTCTGGTTTCTTGGGATATATTCCTAGAAGTGGGATCACTGGGTCAAATGGGAGTTCCATTTTTAACTTTTTGAGGAAACTCCATACTGTCTTCCATAGTGGTTGCACTAGTCTGCATTCCCACCATTTTGATGTATGTATTTTTCCAAAGTACTTTTTACCTTATGACATTACTTAAATATTTTTTCTTTTGTATTTATACTTGTAGATTTATTCCTAGAAAAGAAATAATTCTCATTATATTGAAATAAAATAAAAACCTGCTAAGTCTAGATATATATGTGGTCTAAATAAAATATGTAATATAATATGTATGTATATGTATACATATTACTAATAAATGCCCTGATAGCTCTAAGCAATAATATATCATGTGCAAATTAGTGTCTGAATTAATGTTGTGTGGCTAGAGCTAGAAAAAATGGAGCCTACTTTATTACATAATAAAATGTTTTTAATTGTTGGAGTAGAACAGCTTTATTACATATCATAACTTTTGGTAACAACACCAACCTTTTCATTGATCAGAAAAAATGCTATCTGTCATAACAAGACTAAAAATAAACTAAAATATAACACTCCTGAAAGGGAGAAAAGAAGCGAAATAAAGTGACACAAGTATGGCTTTGAATACAAAATGTAACATAATTAAGGAGCAGGTTTATAGCAGAGCTTACACACACTCAGCTTTTTGAAATCAGATGTTTATATCAAGAGCTTTGAAGTGTTAGCTTGTATTTTTTTTTTTAATTCAGAAAGATAAACTACCTATAAAATTTTCAGCAAAATAAAGCCAGATTCATTCCCTCTCTTTCTCCTGGTGCTTTAATTAAAGACACTTTTTTTTGCTTTGACTTCATCTTTCTTTAGACTTAAAATTAAAGCTAACTATAAACAGGAAGGTTTCTGTGTTACCATATAATTTTACCACTTCTTCAAAATAGACTCACCCAGGCCGAAAACCGACTTCTGCGCATGGGCCACGAAGTTTCAATCGCACTTTCGTGCGCGCCCGCACGTGACTTCATCTTTCTTTAGACTTAAAATTAAAGCTAACTATAAACAGGAAGGTTTCTGTGTTACCATATAATTTTAAAATAATATTTTACATATATTTTATATATGTATATTTTTTATTATAAAGCATCATGAGAGCTAATTATCTGCTAGAAATGGTTCATAATAATAATTTACATGAAACTTTACAATTATGATCACCAATGCACCTTCAATAATAGTGTTACCCATAATTTTTATGCTTGATTCTCCTTTTCTAGGGACTATCTAGATCTTGTCATTCATTTGTTTGAGAACTATTTATTGAATGCCTCTATGTGTCAGGTATAATGTCCACGAGGCAGACACAATTCTTGCCATAATGAAGTAAATAGTCTAATGCGAAGACATCTTAAATGAGTAGTCAAGATCAAGCTTTGTGAAATTAGTTGTTTTATTATAAAATGAAGATAATACTATCTGCCTTTGTTCTTCCACAGTCAAATGAGATAATTGCGAATTTGTTCAAAAAGTTAAAAGTGTAGAATTTAATACATGGATCTTGAAGAGATCATATTAAAAATATTAGCTTCTCCTTCCTTTGTTTGTGACGTAAGAAAATTGCCTGCTTGAAAGTTACCTTAGATAAGTTTTGCTCAGAATTAAAAAGCACACCCTATGACAGAAGCTTACAACAAGTAGGATGTTGGTTTGGCTGATAATTGCTACTAGGTGAATAATGTATAAAGATTTTGCACAGAAAGAGAAATACCATCATGACGCTTTTACTTTTTGTTTGTAAATTCTACCATTAATGTTTCATTCTTCTCTGTCTGCATGATTATGTGTTGAGTCCTTAATCAAGAAAGTCTTATCTATAATGTAATCATAACCTCAGGCATTATCAATTAATTACTTTGGCTTATTGCTTTAAAATATAGGCAAACAGTTTTAGAATGGTAAATGGTTATATATATGGGAAAAGTTGAGCCTTAGAGGAAAGAAGTTTTTGGTGACAATAGCTATAAATCCCCAAACTCTCTGGTCAGCACTTAACTTCATCACCTCATGTTATTCACAGTTGGGTAAGTGAAAAACTTTTAGAGAATGAAATGCGGGCTTTGAATTGGGGAAGATGAGAGAGCTTGGCAGGGAAACAGAAAGTAAAGAATATAAAAACTTCTTGCCTTTAAGCATGTTGGTGAGAAATCCCTGACATAGTCTCCAGTTAGAGTGAAACTCAGTAGCAACAACTGACACCAAAGTTTCCTCTGGTAGAAGGTGTGTAATTGCTGAAAGAAGATTTGGGGATTGGAATTTATATGGTTCCTGTTGAATGACATTGATGCATTTGAGAAAGTAAATGAAAAAGTGTGGGTGATTATCTTCAACTGAAGGAAAAGGGTGAAAGCCAGCCGGCCTCTTAGGCAACATAAAAGAGACTTTTATCTACTGAAGTCCAGAAAAAGCTAAGGATCACGTGAGGGAATTAATTATGAGAGTGAGAAAACTCCAAGAGTGTTGAATATTTAGTCCCACCAAGTTTACTATGGCAAGGTCACAACCTTGGATAAAAAGATATGGTGCTCTGCGATTTAGGATGAGATTATTAGAGTTGATGACCTTGAAAATTTAAAAACTTCACATCACCCTGAACACTGCAGAAGTGACCATTACTCTCTGTTAGAGACTCGTGCTTCTCAGCTTCCCCTGCTTACAGACAATGCCTACACCTTCACCTTGCAAATTAGCATGTGCTCCTCTCCCCTACCGGACTCAGGACTAGAGTTATGGCGCAACATAACCAAGTACAGTGGAGTGCTGGTGCAGAAGTGACCATTACTCTCTGTTAGAGACTCCTGCTTCTCAGCTTCACCCTGCTTACAGACAGTGCCTACACCTTCACCTTGCAAATTAGCATGTGTCTCCCCTCCCCGGTGAGAATTCTTGTCCATGCTGCAAGAATTAAAATACTGGGTAAAACCTAGGAAGGGGATGCTTACTCATTGTTAGGATGGCTTGTGGAGGTTTGGAGAAAGTGATGGCCCAAAGAAGAGAAACCGAAGTGCCAACAAGTGTTCTATTAGATCAGGGGTCCTCAAACTACGGCCCGCGGGCCACATGCAAATACAAATATTGTATTTGTTCCCGTTTTGTTTTTTTACTTTAAAATAAGATATGTGCAGTGTGCATAGGAATTTGTTCATAGTTTGTTGTGTTTTTTTTTAAACTATAGTCCGGTCCTCCAACGGTCTGAGGGACAGTGAACTGGCCTCCTGTTTAAAAAGTTTGAGGACCCCTGTATTAGATGATAGGAAAAGAGATCAAAAGATGAAGAGAAGTGAGTGTGTAAGAGCAGATGTAACTTATGTGTGTACTGTGACCTTTGGGAATACCTACAGGCACCCTGCTTATTAAGGCAAATGCACAAGTGAGAGGAACACCAGCAAATTCAGAAGTCAGGTGGCTATCTGCTGTAGGCCAGGGCTAACAGTAGGACTTGGTAGAACTGGGATCCTTGATAAAAATGACAAGGACAGAATCCTGAAATAATAGAGGCTCCATGCATTTAACTGAGAGAAGCAAAGTGAGTATGACTTCTGTAATGGTTGCTAATATTGTAGTAGCAGCTGGAGGTGTTGGAATACTCACTGCAAGAGAGATATGGAGATAGCTAACAGAACACAGCACCCCAAGAGCAAGACAGACTGAAAGTTGAAACAGATATGTTCAAATTATGTAATAAAAATGCATCAAGAATAAATGATCAGGCCCTAGCTGGTTTAACTCAATGGATAGAGCATTGCCTGCGATAGGAAAGTCAGTGGAAATGGCTTTAGTGGGCCCACAAGTTGGGTGAGGCAATGTCTCATGGGATCACCAGAATGAGGTGAACAGAGTCAGTCAGATTGATGGATACTCAGATATGGTGCCCACCTGCTGGCTCTGTGGGGAGAAGGGCTCCCCCAAGGAACAATGGCCTCTGCCAGCACCTCTGTCTGGGAGAAAACGGCCCCTTGAGCCCTCGCCCTGATGCTGGACCATTCAGTTCCTTCCCTGTGTCCTTTTAAAAAAAGAATAAAAGATCAGGATGCTGAGGGCAGTTTCATTAATAATGTCATAAATCCTTGCTTAGTTTTTGGATCTAAACTAGCTTTCAGACTCAAATCCCTAACTGCAGGAGAGGCACAGTCTGTATTGTATGTACCTGGTAATGACTTCCCTTTTGGTAATAGTTTGATATATGTATGAGAACAAGGAATAATACATTTGGCATCCAGGTAATTCAGTGAGACATCTTTGCAAATCCTTTGCACACTTTTATTCAAGGGTATCATTGAGAAGGACATGGCAATCAGGGGTTTAGACTCCTCAAGGATGAAGAGTCCCTGCACCACATAAGTGACCTAGACCTTCAGAGTTGCAAGATGATGGTGAGTTAAGTGTAGTCTGAGTAATAGAGGGAGGAGATAATGAGTATCAGTGCAGCCTCAAGACCAACCTTAGTAGTACAGTTTTCTCACTGATGTTCCTCCTCTAGGAAAAGAAGATTCTGGAAAAATTATTCCCATATATTTTTAAAAAATTATGTGTGTTCAAATGGCACAAATAGTACACTGTAGGTGTTGTGTTGTGCCATCCAGATCTCCCCCTCAGGACAGAGACATTAATTTCCCTTTGCTGCAGGGATTATAGTGGCTGCTAGCTTTTAGCAGAGTCCCTTTGTGTGAATTGATTTTAGCTGAATGGAGCAGCTTTGCCCAATGCCACTTTCTCTCCAAAAGCAGCCTGGTTGGCCTGGAGGTATGAAGTCCTGGTCACTTTTGCTTAAGACTAGGCAAACCTGAAGGGTCAGGTCAGCTCCAGAGTTCTGTACAAGACCAACTGAGACCTTTATTGAAACAGTTTTGTAGTTTAGTTTCTTTCTCTGTCCAATATTATTAACTTCACTCTGCATAGGTGTGGATCCCAAGGTTTCATCCTAATAAACTTTCTACATGCTAATCTCTCTCAGTCTTTTTTTTTTTGAGGGGCCTATTTTGCATACATCAATACTACAAAATAGGTCATACCTTACATTATTGATTTATAATTATAACAAATATATATAAAACTCACTCACATCTGTAACTAAACTAAAAGGTCCATATGGACACCAACAGTGTTGGTTTTACTCATCAACATCTCTCCAGGAGTAATTGCTAAACAAATATATTTTAAAATTGTTTATTTTTCAATTACAATTGTGAAATATTATATTAGTATCAGAGTTTTTGTTTGGAGCTCTAATCTTGTTTGGGACTCTCAGCACTTCCTGGACTTGTATGTCTATGTTAAGGATGTTTTTCATCACCTTTTCAAATAGGTTCTCAATTCCTTGATCTTTCTCTCTTCTCCCTTGGGCACCCTCATGATGCAAATGTTGGTACAGTTGAGGTTGATAGGTTTCTTAAACTAGCCTCATTTTATTTTGGGGTTCTTTTTTTTTCTCTTCTGATTTGGTGTTTTCTGCTTTCTTGTATTCCAAATTATTTATTTGATCCTCTGCTTCATCAACTCTATTATTGATTCCTTGTAATGTATTCTTTCTTTTAGTTAATGTGTTCAATTCTGTTTCTTTTCTGTGTTCTTGCTACATTTTAATGTTTCCTGTCTTTTCTTGAAGTTCTCACTAAGTTCCTCTACTCCCCCTAAGTTCACTGAGCGTCATTATAATCAGTGTTTTGAACTCTGTATCTGGTAGTTTGCTTGTCTCTATTTAGTTTAGTTTTTTTTTTCCTGGAGTTTTGTTCTTTTCTCTCATTTGGGACATCTTTGTCTCCTCATTTTGGCAGCCTCACTGTGTTTGTTTCTATGCATGAAACAAACATCTCCCATTTTTGGTAGAGTGGCCTATGTAGTAGGTGTCCTGTAGGATCCAGTGACAGCCTCCCTGGTCACCCAAGCATGGTGATCCAGATGTACCCACTGTGTGGATTGCATGCACTCTCCTGTTGGAGTTGAGCCTAGATTATTTTGGCACATTAATGGTAGGGACTTTCCCCAGGCTGATTGATTGCAAGGACTGGTTTGGACCACTGTTGGAAGATCTGTGCAGAGGCCAACCACACAGAGCAGGACTAGCTACTGTCCCAAAGGAAGTGGGGCTAGGGTACCTGTTGCGTCTTCCCCTTATATCACTTAGGGGGGTGATTGAGTAGTGCTTCCAGATCATCTGAAGTTGTTCACTGGGTGCACTGGCTCTGGGGCCTCTCAGGAGATGCAAGCCAAGGTCAGTAGCTGACTGTGGCGTGTCCAGGACCACCTGGCATGAGCTACAAAGTGATCTGCAGGTGGCTGCTACTTGCACCGGGCTTGGAGATGCCTAGGAGAGGCCAATTTGCTAACCAGCATCGGCTCTACTAGTCCCTGATCTGGGTCCACTTTGCAAGAGGTAAAGGACACACCGATGCCAGATGCTGATTGTGTGACAAATTTTAGAAAAGTGCAAAGCATGAGTCAAGACATGCCATTTGTATAGGAAAGTCAGTGGAAATGGCTTTAGTGGGCCCCCAAGTTGGGTGAGGCAATGTCTCATGGAATCACCAGAAAGGGGTGAACAGAGTCAGTCAGGTTGATGGATATTCAGATATGGTGCCCACCTGCTGGCTCTGTGGGGAGAAGGGCTCCCCCAAGGAACAATGGCCTCTGCCAGCACCTCTGTCTGGGAGAAAACGGCCCCTTGAGCCCTCGCCCTGATGCTGGACCATTCAGTTCCTTCCCTGTGTCCATACATAAGCTACTGCCCCAAAGGAAGTGAGTCCAAGTAAGTCCACGCACAGGCCCTTTAAGCGGAAGGGCCCTTTAGGAGGAACACCTGGGAGTCCTGCTACCTCCATCTCACTCAGCCACAATCACCACTTGTTTTCACAACTAGAAGTTATGGACACTTCTCTTCTCAGCACTAGAACCCTGAGCTGGGACGGTCAGTGGGGGAGGGGGCTGGTGTAGGGCTGGGACCTCCAGCTCCTTCCTAGCCTGGATAACTTTCCCAGTTTTTAACTGCCATACATGGGTGAGGGACCAGCCCTGTCTGTGTCTTCTCCCTTCCTACCAAAGGTGGCTTCTTCTCTATATCTTTAGTTATAGGATTTCTCAGATAGCTTTCAGTCAATTCTGAATGATTGTTCTGTAGGGTAGTTGTAATTTTGTTTTGGTTGGGGAGGGTATGAGTAGCTGTTTATCTACACCATCATCTCGACTGGAAACCCCACAAACATTTGTTGATTGTATACATGGATAAATGCATATCTGTAACATAGTAAGAGATCAGTATATGATATAGTTGTGATTATAATTATATGTTGTTACTATGCTTAATAGGGGAAGTAGTCTAATCTGTGACATTTTTTATCAAATTAATATTTTGATAGAAAATAAGTCTAGTCAGTTAATTGGCAAACATATAGTAAGTTCTTAACATGGGTAAGAAACTGCTGGGATGTGAAGATATGAAAATAAATTGTAGTCCTTGGTATTAAGCATCTTACATTTTTATGAAATATGTTGGACATTGAATTAGTTGAATAAGAGTTCATTAGCATATTGACAATAATATAATAATAAGAGGAAAGGTAGGATAAAATAGTTTTAAAATATTTTCAACTATATGAAAAATACATAGTGAAAATTAAAAGAAATATACCAAAATGTAATAGTAATTGTTTTTGAGGACTAAAAATGTTTTTATCTTCAGAGTCTTTATATTTTTTGGGAGTTTTGAAAGTTTTACATTGGGTATAATTATTTTTACAGTAATAAAGCTATGATATTTTAATCAATTTATGCTCTAGTTGGCATATATGTGCCCAGTCTTTACTGTATTATATTTGAATTACATTTATGCATTGGTTTGTATTTTATAGAGTCATCAAATTCCCTATTTCGTTTAGTTGCATTTTTGTAGGGATCATTTAAATATTCTTTCATCTTTCATCCTTTATAGAAATGGTGAAAAATTTAATATCTATCTTCATCTCTTTATCATTATGAAATGTATAATAATGTTAAATTATAAAAGGTTAACATTTCTGTATTTAAAACTAGAGCACATTTTAAAAGAAGTTCCCAAATTTATAGTATGCAAAATTAACTTCAACACACAATTAATTTATGATTCATTGAATAGTCCTGGTATTTTGAATACAGATAGATTTATTAAAATGCATGGGTTATAGTTTAATGGCTGGTTAGTTGGCATTGTTCCCAGTACCCCATTGTTGAACTTTAAAAATATGCTTTAATGAACAGTTATCATTTTGTATTCAGAAAGCACATTATTAAGCAAATAGGTAAAAAACATTCTATTACCTAGAGCAGGTAGATTTTTCTTTTTTTTCTGGTGTTAAAAACTGAGATATTTGTCTTCTAAAATCTAGTCCTGTGAGTAGAATTCATGCTATTTCTGAACTTGTTTACACAGTTCCAACTATATCAAGAACTATAAATACATTTTCAGAATGGTCATGGATCCGTGGTTTTAATTAATTATGTGACTCTCTAATTCTATTTTATATTCATCTTTTTAGTTTAATTAATATATAAACCCACTGTAACATGATAATCAAGGCAAAAATAATTGAATTGCATAAAATATGAACTCATAGTATTGCAAGGTAAATGGCATGACTAAGCTGGGTCTATGCTTTTAACTAGCAAGGTAGTTTGGTGATTTCTTTATGTAATCCAAATTTGTTCCACTCTTTCTATAATATGGTGCAGCCTGGTGATAGTTGTTCATTCAAGTTTAAATATTGAGTTTTTGGGTAAAGTTTTCTGATTCTGTAGCTACTGGTATTTGTAGAATGGAGAGATCAGCTGGCAAGGAGAGTGAGTTGAGCATGACTGACTTGAATCAAAGATTCACACCTGGGCTAGAAGGTCTTGATTTCCATGAAGGATGTGCCCTTTGCAGAATAGAGTAAACAAACTCAGGGTTCTGTTGTGAAGACAAATGGGACCAATGCTTTTTGGATAGACAATCCTGGCTTGTCCCCAAGGATGTTATGAATTGGTTATATTTTCCTGGAGGCAGAAAACAATGTTGGGCCTCAGATATCATAAATCATGCTGAAAATATATCTGATTACTCAAAAAAACCTATTTAAATTAATAAAAGTAAGAAAAATTTCTACTAGTTTTGATTTTTAACTATTCATAAGACAATGGTTATTAAAGAGCATACATGGATATACTCCTGGTGAAATATATAATTAGGAAGGTTATATACTTACATTTATCAAGACTTATGGAAACCACAGTGGGTATGACAGACATGGGTTGTGTCCAGAGTCTGTTTTTGAGGTGGATTGCAAAGCTCTATGATTAAGACAACATCCCAAAGTAGATGAAATCAGGCATTGCCAGTACCATTTTATTTCTCATGGACTTTTGGTTCAGTTTTCCTTAAGTCAGACATTGGAACAGGAAAGGACAGATCACCTATTGAATATCTACTATCTACCAGATCCTTCACTCATGCTATTCCATTTAATGCATACAAACATCTTGTGAAGTAGATCTCTTTACGCTCATGTTGTGGATAAGAAAGAAGGTAAAGCACTATGTCCAAGGGTGAATAGAAGACTGCTGGAACTTAAACGCAGGTGTGTCTAACTCCAGAAGCTAACTCTTCTTACTATACAGTGTGGCAATATGGTTTTTAAGGTCCAGACTTATCTTTATAAATATTTGATCTGGGATTGTGGAAAGCTATCATCCAATTGGCACATTTTGTGTCTGTCTGGCCTCTCTTTCCAAAAACAGCTATTCTTCATTGTCTTGAAAAGTAACGGGAGCTTAGTCTTTGCTGTAAGTATGGACAATGGAGATGGAAAGAAATCCATAAACAGGGCCACCAAAGTGTTCAAAAAGACTTAGCAAGAATAGTTACAGGGATACTTAAGCAGAAATGGACTTAGTTATTGAGGGCATGGTAAAAATTGACATATATCTTCAGGGCAAAAATACTAAAGAAATTAAATTAGATACTGTAGCATGGAAGTGTAAAAATGGGAACTGAGGGATATGATGAGGGAATAAAAAATGAGTCAAATGTTCTGCTATGTAGTTCTTAAAGAACAAAGAATAATCTTTTCTAAGCATGACATTTATAAAACATTTAGACTAGAGTTGACTGATAGCTATAGAGAAGAATCATACCTAAGATAGAAGACACTGAAGAGCAATGGTTTTCTACATTTGATTAGTCATATATAGAGATGCAAGTGGTTAGGGTCATTATTATAGGTTGAATTGTGTCCTCCAAAAAGGCATATGTTGACCTTCAACCCCTAAATGTCTAAGTATGTGACTTCATTTGGAAATAGAATTGTAGCAGATATAATTAGTTAAGATAATGAGGTCATTAGGGTGGGCACTAATTTAATATGACTGATTTTCTTACAAAGAGGAAATGGAGAGAGGCAGACATGTATAGAGGGAAACTATGTGAAGAGATAATAGATCAGTACAATAATTCTTTCTCTGTTCCATTTAATCGGCTTTTAAATCTACCCATTGATTTATTTGCTTAGGTTATCATATTTTTCAATTGTCCTATTTCAGATGTGCTATTTTTCAAATATGTCATTTTTATAGTTTACAGCTACCTTCTGAAATATTTGTGCTTGTCTTTAACTCTTTGAGCATAGCATGTGCAGCACAATAGTTTTAAAAAATATATCTTCTAATTGCAATATCTGGGTCTATTGCTGTTATTTTGTTACATTTCCCCTGTTGATTTTACCTCACATTACCTGTTATCTGGTATGCCAGATTGACTTGATCTTGTACTTGAAAATTTGTTTTAAAAATTAACATGAAGCATAAGATAATGTGTCTCCCCCCCACTCCCGTACCCTCCCTCCCTCCTGCCCAACTCCGAAAAGGGGGAATATCTTGTTCGTGTTTGTAAGGTGCCTGAAGACAATGGCATTTGGAAACAATGTTTTCAGGTTCTAGGCTGGAGTTTTTTCACTATTTAAACAATGGTGAACCAAGGAATAGAATGTGAGAGTATATTTTCTTGTTTGTTTGTAGTTTCAGGGGAGGATGTTTTGTTTACCTTTACTTCCAAGGCACAGGAAGTTTTCTGGGTCCTTTAAAAAGCACAGCCTCTTTACCAGGATCCACAACTTCATCAGGACTGAGATTCCAATTTTTGTCTCTCGGCCTCTTCATGCAGTCCCAAACCACAAAACTGACCCCCTCCATCCTTCTCAATGGTAAACAAATGCCCCCAGCCTTAGCTAATTTGGCTTAGTGGTTAGTGTCCACCTGCGGACTGAAGGATCCCAGATTTGATTCCAGCCAAGGGCACATGCGAGGGTTGTGGGCTTGACCCCCAGTGTCAGCTGATCAGTGATTCTCTCTCATCATTGATATTTCTGTCTCTCTTTCCTTCTCCCTTCCTCTCTAAAATCAATAAAAATATATTAGAAAAACAAAGTAAAACAAGCAAATGCTCCCAGGATTACAACAGCCAGTCCTTAGTCCTCTGGTACTCTTCTTTTTGGATTTTGACATCTCCTAGATTTTGACTAATTGCTTCATATTTGTTAGCTTCTTGATGCTTTTGTGAGAGATACATTTTTTTTTTAAATCTCATTTACCTCTGAACAATGTCTTCAGTGGAAGGGTTGTTCCAAATTACATAACCTGTAATTACCTGAAGCAGAAGCCTCAATTTTCTTTCCATTAGAAAATGTTCAAAACTTCCTTTAATATTTAGTAATAGTACAAAACAAAGAACTATGTAGGCAATTTTACTTTCTGATTTGTTTTGTTGTTGTTGTTTTGTTTTTTTTTTTGGTAATTTTCTGTCTTCAACTAAACTATAAATCCCTCATTATTTGAAGACTCCTTAATAACTTGCATGATTGACACAGCAACTAGTGCATGTTTAGTAAATGAATTGAATGAAAGAATGAATACGTAAATTGAACCCTTAGTCATCATTAAATTATGAGATCTCACTGTCCAGCAATCTAGAAAACTAGAGTAGGTCAGATAGTAAAATTATTCTACATCTGCTTATAATACAAAGGAAAAATACATTAGACAAATTAGTATAATACATTTGGAGGGCACATGGCCTTTCCTTTTCCTTTGTATCTAGGTATAATGGTCTCAATCTCTGATTTGTTACACTGTTGAAAGGCTGAGGGTCACCTTAAAATTTCTGAGAAATTCCAGATGGTCTTAGATAATCAAACTCTAGAGCTGAGTTTCTTCCTCCTTTGAAGCAGTTCACTTTGTATATCATCTCATCATTCTGGACATTTCCTATTGTGTCCATCCAGGTGTAGACCTTAGGCCCTTCCATTATTTTCTTATCTAAGCTCACATTCTCACTTGCATTTATGTTTTTATATAATAGAGATCATTCTGCACATGCAAATTTATATCCTTTTACTTTCACATAATATTTATTATGAGCTTTTTTAATGTCATGAAATATTTAAAAACATGAGCTGTGCATCATATTCTCTGATATCCTCATACCATATTTTACTTCAGTCATTCTTCTATTTTGGGAAAATTTAAAGTATTTTCTATTTATTTTTTAACATAAGTATCTGTTAAATAAATATATTGAGACATAAATCTTTGTCCATTTTTTATCTGTTTTATTAGTGTGGAATTATTTCTAGGAGAGGAATTACAAACTAATTATTTGAACTTGTTGAAGGATATAAATACATATTCCAAAATAGTTTTTTATAGGTTGTAAAGATTTACATGCTTTCCTACTGTTAATGATGCCAGTTTTATGTCATAATTGGTAAAATTAATTTTTTAACCTGCTAACTGAGTAGATTAAAACAGTACATCATTGTTTGAATGTATGCTATTTTGACTACAAGAGAAATATGTTGTTATGTTTTGGTCATAAAATAATCTGTAACTTTATATTTTACAATGAATTCTATTAGTATAGATAAATGGTGAATTCTATTAGTATGGATGAATGGGTAGGTTATTGAATATAATCTGAATTCCATTCATAAAGACTTAATTTGCAAAGTAATATCGAAGAGGTCTTCTTTGTGTGCCTTAGCCCTTTTCATTATCATGAAATTTACTGAATTTTGTCTGAAAATGAAAAGGGCTACTGAATTTGTCTGAAAGCCAAATTCTCTTACTGAAGAGTATGATATCATGAGAATCCATGAGAAGAAAGCAAGCATTGTGTTCAGGGTGAGATAAAAATCCATGTGCACAGGACCATAGAATTTTCTAGAAATAAATGGTAACGAATACTGGTAAGAGTGATTTCATAAAAGTGTCCAAAGAAAAGATGTATTTGTGTTTGCCTATGATAGACATGAAACTGCCCCATCCTAAAGTCTTCAATCTCAAGCTGGTCCAGAGGACACGGCCACTTCTCTCTGAAAGTTTATTTAGGGTTGAACTCGCAGATATGAAATGTACTGAATAGTGAGATACTGAAAACAGGATTTTATATAACTCTGTGTTCCATAAGACATATATAATGTATATGTAAGCCATGGCTATTGATAACTTTTCTTATACTTTCCTTCCTAAATTTTCCTGTTTAATTCTACAGTGTCAATAGAGAAATAAAAAAGGAAAATTTGATTTAAACCTTAGCTCCATCACTTTCTTATTATTTATGTTTAGACTGACTGGTTTTAAGCCTCAGTTTTCATATTATAAAAATGTGGATAATAGCATTCTCCTTGCCTTTCATATAGGATTGCTTTGATGTTCAAATGTGACATAGATAAAAGAGTATTTCAAAATTTGAATGTGTTTAAGAAGCTTGAAAAACCATAAGATTTAATTTTTTTGTGAGTTAGAAAAATTCATTCATTGGGTAAGTGGTAATTTACTATGCTGTGATAATTAAGGTCTGACTTACTACAACACTTGTACCCTTGGCGCGTATGAGGGGATAGCAGTGAAGATATCGAGACACTTGTAAAGAAAGAGGCACATAGTTGCAACAGACTGTGGGTTCACAGAGCTTGCCTGCTTATTCTTAAATGCCAAGTTCTAAACCCCTTTGGGATGGGGGCATCACTAATGATCAAAATAGAAGTGGCCTATCCCTTTAGCATGGTGACAGCCCGGAAGGCTGCAATACAGGGATGGATAATATTTTTAAATGATCCCATGTTACGATGAATGTGGCATTGAGCATTCTCTCTGCCTGGGACACAGGCTCTGCAGCGGCAGGAATTCTGAGCCGAGTCAGGGCATGCATGCAGCAGGCCTTTCTGACGCATCAGGAACAGCACTGTCTTCCTTGATAACAGATGATACAAAGGCATCCTTCCTACAGGGAGGGGCGGGAGACAGAGAGCAGCACTGAGAAGAAAAAAGGCAGATCCCTTCAAAGATAGCTCAGCCCAGCCTAATGCGGCTTCCACTGCTTTCGGACAAAAAGAGAAGAAAACAAGTTTGCCTTTCATATGCTCAATCACTAGAGATTTACTCTTGTTTCCTTGGTAAAATGCATTTTGTAACAATTGCAGTTCTTGGCTATGAGACTGTGGGGATTCTGGGACAATGTTGGTATTTTTAAATTTTTGTTTGAAGGAAAAAAAAAAAAAACCAAACATGCCAGAAGTTTCCATTTGCTCTACTGAATCCTTTAGGATCAAACATTTGAGAGAGCCTGGCTAAAAACATGCAGAAAATAATTCTTTCATATCTTTCTTGCCCTTCAGTCAAATGTCATCTATCTCATCAATTTTTATTTTGCTCTCCAGTCTTCCCATTTAACTATTGCTTTTATTCCCTCCTGATCCTCCTGTCCATTCTTAAGGCAAAAATGAATCTGTTATCCTACATCATAAAAATACTTCCTTTGACATGATTTCTTCTGTCAATACAAGAGTAAGCTGTTTTTAAGTATGAGGGTTGGAGTCTGGCAAGTCTAGGTTTGAGTCTCTACATTCACACTTCTTATCGGTGTGACTTTATTTAATGCCCCTAAAACTTGTTTTCCATATTTATAAAATGAGGATGATGATGGTGCATACTTCAGAGGGGTGTGAGGGTTAAATCAGATACTGGATATAAAGGAGTAGGTACGGATCCTGTCAAACTTAAGCCCTTTTTTCTTACTTTACCAGAGTGATGCTTCCTCAATATCAGTGCCTTGAAGACAAGGAAAAATTTTGTTCTTTTCTTTCACTGCTATACCCACTTTGCCTAGAGTAGTGTATGTCACATAATAGGTGTTCAATAATTTTTTTTTGTTGATTGAAAGAAGAAAATGGATAATCTGCACATTCTTTCCTACCCTTTGCCTCTCCTAGGAATGGAGAATACCTAGTGTAGTACTTATGTGCCAGGCTGCTTAAATTGCAAATCTGCCACTTACAAATTATATGACTGTAGGCACATTTCTCCATCTCTAGCCTCTGTGTCCTCATCTATAAGATGTGGTTGGTAACAGTTGTCTCTAGGTGGTCAGGTTGTGAGGATGAAGGAGTTGATGCCTTTAAAGTACTTAGGTTAGTACATGTTGCATCATGAGCAGTATGCCAATGTTGGCTACTGATTTAATTTGACTTACCCAGAATTTGACTCATTTTTTTTATATTGCTTTCTGGCCTGGATGGATTTGTTTATTGTCATATTTCTGTGTTATTCACTCCTATTTACCCAAACTGAACTATGGGGCTGGCACATATTAACTGTTAAAAACCTGTATTTTTTTAAATTTATTAGGGTGTCATTGATTAACAGGTTCATATAGGTTTCTGTGATACATAATCTGTATATTACATTGTGTGCCCACCATCAAAATCAAATAATTTTCTGTCACCACATACTTAGCCCCTTTGCCAGAGGGAAGAGAGTAGGGTTAGTAAACACCAAACTGTTGTCTGTGTCTATGAGTTTCAGTTTTGTATCCCACATATGAGTGAAATCCTATGTTTTTTAGCTTTTCCTGACTGACTGATTTCACTTAGCATAATATTCTCAAGGTCCATTCCTGTTGTCATAAATGTCAATATTTCATCTTTTCTTATGGCTGAGTAGTGTTCAGAGTATAAATATATGTACCATTGTTAAAAATTCTTCAGTGTCGAAAGTGTTACAGATGTCACCCTCTCCCCCCGACCCCCACTGACCTCCTCCATCCCACACCCTTCCCCTCCCCAGTACTTCCCTGCACTGTTGTCTGTCCATGGGATATGCATATAAGTTCATTGGTTAATCTATTCTCCCTCCCCTTTCCCCTACCCTCTGAAATAGGTCACTGTTGCAAGCTTCAATGTCTCTGAATTTTTTTTAAATCAGTTTATTTTGTTCATTAGATTCCTCATATAAATGAGACCATGTGATACTTATGTTTTTCTGTCTTATTTCACTTAGAATAAGGTCCCTGCATGTTGTCTTAAAGAGTAAGAGGTCCTTTTTATAGCTGCATAGTATTCCATGGTGTAAATGTATTACAGGTTTTTAATCCCCTCATTTACTGATGGGCACTTGGGCTGGTTCCAGATCTTAGCTATTGTAAATAGTACTGCTATGAACATAGGGGTGCATACATCCTTTCTGTTTGGTGTTTCAGGATTCTTAGGATATGTTCCTAGAAGTAGGATTGCTGGGTCAAATGGCAGTTCCATTTTTAATTTTTTGAGGAAACTCCACACTGTTTTCCATAGTGGTTGTACCAATCTGCATATCTTCTTTATACAATCCTCTATCAAAGGACACTTTGGCTATATCCATGTCTTGGCCACCGTGAATAATGCTGCAATGAACATAGGGTGCATGTATCTTTGTGAATAAATGTTTTCCAGTTTTTCAGATAGATACTGAGAAGAGATCATTTAGATGAGTACACCTCCCTATGCCTCAAATAGCTCTCCAAAAGGTATCCTGGCTATTATACTCATCCCTATTGCCTCCCACGTGCATATCCCGCCCCTCTGGCATCCAACTGCTCACTTTCAACAGCCACTCAAAAACCTTTCTGTACATACTGATGGCCTTCATTCCAAACACTGCCTTACACCATCTCCTAGTTCCTATCTTATTTAATACCATAAAAAGAATGAACATCACTCTTCCATCGTACACTGCCTTTTCTTTAACACTGGGGACATCGCTTAAACTCTCTGTGCCTCCATTTCTTTGTCTATAAAAAGGGAATATTCTACATTTCCTATGGTTTCTGTATTTTGTGAAACCATTCATGTAACAAGGTGCTTAAAACAAGATTTATCACCCAATAAATGCTCAGTAAGTATGACCTAATATTGTTCTTCTTCTTATAGTTGTTGAAATCTAATCTTCTCTCTCAGGCCCAATTCAAGTCTTAGCTGATCATACGTGGGTTAGCACTGGGACAGGTACCTATTTAACATGATTATTATGTTTTTGCATCTTCTGATCATTTCCAAAGAGGGAAGGTCACCTTAAGGAGCAATCAACCCTCCTGCCAATCCAGCTGTTGGAATCTTGGTATATCAGAGTGCACAGAAAGTATTTGATATTTTTCATCCTGAGCTGATAAAATATGGGTGGCGTCCTGCATGTTTAAAAGACTATGTTTTCTTCACTATTTCTCCTCACACAGGCCCTGTTTCTTTTTAATACCATTTTATGTTTATCACATTGATTCCTTGCATGAGTGTTTTTTTGCTGGAATGACCTGCCACAGATTTCCATTTAGTTGTAAAAATCGAAGTCAGATGACATTTTTTTCCAGTCTATCAGGAGTATCCCTTCACTTTTGTGCTTTACCTATACATTGCATGTAAATTGCACATGTTTAATTGATTGCATTGTCAGTATTTATGCAGTGTGTTATTTGCATGTCTTTTTTCTCAGACAAAATTTGATAGCTCATGCTTTAGTCATTTGCATTTCCACAATGCACAGTGCATGGGCTCCCATATAATAAATACTCAATAAATGCTTATTGAATTAAACTGGGTTTTCAAAAACAGATTTTATTGATGATAAGGAAAATTGTTAATGTACAAGCCCTTTAATTAAAATTCAATTTAACAAGTATTGGCAAGGATATGGAGAAAAGGGAACTCTCCTGTACTACTGGTGGGAATGCAGATTGGTGCAGCCACTGTAGAAAGCACTATGGAGTTACCTGAAAAAAAATGGAACTGCCTTATTACCCAACAATTCCACTTCTGGGAATATACCAGAAGAAACCTGAAAAACTAATTTGAAATAATATATGCACCCCTATGTTTATTGCAGCATTATTTACAATAGCCAAGCTATGGAAACAACCCAAGTACCCTTCAGTAGATGAATGGGTTAAAAAAGTGGTGATATATTTACACAATGGAATACTACTCGGCCATAAAAAAAGCAGGAAATCTTACCCTTTGTGACAGCATGGATAGACCCGCAGAGTATTATGCTAAGTAAAATAAGCCAGTCAAAGAAAGACAAGTACTATATGATTTCAACTATATGTGGAATCTAATGAACAAAATAAACTGATAAACAAAGTAGAAACAGACCCATAGATACAGAGATCAGACTGAAAGCTGTCAGAGGGGAGGAGGATTAGTGGACTGGGTGAAAAAGAAGAACTCATGGAAACAACAGTAATTCGATTATAAAAGTTAAATTGAAGAGAAGAATTGTTGAAAATCTACTAGGTAATTTTAATACTATGGTGATTTACCTGTTTTGATAAATGCGAAATTATCTCAGATGGCTGGAATTATCTTCAGATTCAGAAATGAAGAATAAAGAATTCATAAAAGAGGAAAGGAAAGTGTGAATCTGATGATTTTGATGGTCTCTCAAGAGCTTACATCCTATTAGTGGATATAAGACAGAGTCATAAATAAGCATAATAAACCCAAAACTTAATAAGATAACAGATAATAGTAATAACATAAAAGAGAAAGATAATGTGCTATTGGTGTTCAGAGGATGTTTGCTTGGAGGAAAGACTAGGGGACAGTGTATCATGTGTTTATGAAAGGAATTCCTGATGCTGATAATCCAGTAGCCAACCTGATGCCTTGGTACTTCAGAAGGGGCAGTGGTCCAGATTGGTTGCCAGAAAAACCTGTGTAGAGCTTTTCAATCACACAGTTGAAAGCTGCTGGCCACTATCACAGTGTCAGTGTTTCATGAACCAAAATCAAGATTGTGTCTGACAAGTCCTAATTTTCTTCTGAGAACACTGGGACAGGACAATTTCAAACAGCACAAGCTTATAATCCACATGGTGCTTTCTCTTCCTCTTTCATTTGTTTTCGTTTTCCACTTGTTTAACATTTAACTCTGTAGTTATGCGGTGCCCAACAAATGCTGCCTGAATTAATAAAAACAGAAAATATGAATGTTATCACCATGGTTTTTATAAATTACTAGAGGCCCAATGCACGAAATTTGTGCAAGGGGCTCAGCCCTTGCAGGACCAGCTTTGTCCGGAAGATTGTCTGGACTGTTGCCCGGATGGTATTTCTGCCATTCGGTCTAATATTAACTCTTTATTATAGAGGATAAAAATTTGAAGAATGTATATGTTTGATTTATTCATCCATGAATCATTTATTGAGTGCTTAATAAGTTTTATGGCCATGAAGTCAGTGACTTGGAAGCTACCCTAGATTTTTTTCTTCTTCTTTTCTCCTCTTGAAAACCGAAGGGTTACAAGGTCATATCAGTTCTATCCAACCAATGTATGTCTCATTACCTTTATTTCCACAACTAGAGGCCTGGTGCATGAAATTTGTGCACTTGGGGCAGAGGGATCCCTCAGCCCAGCCTGCACCCTCTCACAGTCCAGGACCTCCTGGTGGTCAGTGCATATCACAGTGACTGGTCGTTCTGGTCATTCTGCAATAATGGTCGCTTAGGCTTTTATTATATAGATTCTAATTCAGGTACTTATTTTATGGCTGAATGAGTTCATTAGTACCTAAATGGTCTACCTACTTTGACACTTACTCTACAGCTAAATGACCCACCATATAACTGCCAGAGAGATCTCCATCCCATATAAATCTAATCATGCCATTCTCCTGTACACGACTCTTCATTGGTTCTTCATATTGCCCTTCCTTTTGTCAGTGTATCTGGCATTTATATCCTAGTGCTCTTCTTAGCACTGATATACTTTGTGTGTTCTGTTTTTGTTTTGTTTTGTTTGGGTATTCTATAGAGCAGAAAGTTATGGTTTTGTCATTTGCACTCTCATATCTTTGACCTTTTTAATGGGCTTTATTATTTAGAGTGATTTAGGTCCACAGCAAAATTGAACAGAAAGTACAGAGATTTCCCATATATCTTCTCCCCCAAACACGCATAGCCTCCCTCGTCATCAACATCCTCCACTGTAGTGGTGCATTTGTTGTAGTTGGTGAGCCTACATTGGAACATTGTTATCATCCAAAGATTCCTGACTTTTTAGTTTATTGTTTTCTCTTCAGTATACTTTTGGGTTATTTTTTAGAAAGGTTATTCCCATTTTCCATTAAGTATTTGCTTTAATAAGAATCCTGATTTAGTTTTTTCTGGCCAGTATATGAGGCAGTGGGAATAAAGTGTTGTGTAGACACATGCAGTCCTTGACCTTCAGTACTCATGTGCTAGTCCCTGATCACAAACACTAGCCTCTGTCAGAATTAGTATAGTGAATAACTGGTGATAAATGAATAACTGGTGATAATTACAAAGGTTCAATAAATAGGGATGATTATACCTATTCCTGGTCTTCTCTATTTTTTGACTTATGTGTTTGGAGATGTCTAATAAATCCCATAAGATTACTAACTTTACCAGGTGCACACCACACCTCCTTGGGCTGGACTGACCTCTCTAATTGGATCTGACCCTTTAAGCTATAAGGTCTCTGTGTTGGTCATAGCCTCTGTCCTTGCTTGCTCTGATCACATTTGCTTTTTTGTCCCATACTTCTTGACCTCTTCCCAATCATTCATGTTCCTGCATCTTAGAGTTTTAAACCTATGCTTGGGGAAAGCTCAGCCCTGATGCTCTCTCCATCTTTTTTTTTTTAATTGGTTCACATTCTGCACTATAAATAATCTCTTTCAAACTAATTCACATGTTTTTCCTTGGGTAAATAGTTCACCAATTTGGCATAGTCCTTGGAATTCTAAGTATGAATCTATGTGTATCCTTGCCTGCTGTGGTTAATTCTGGCCTTATTTGCTGATCTCAAATACTCACTGTGCTTTCCAGACCTTTCCACCACTTCATTGCTATGGGCAATGTAATGTATTTGAAATATGGAGGACAAGCATTTTACCCTTTTCCCTGCCCTTTCTGTTATTAATAATCGCTGTGACTTTTCGAAGTCTCACCCTTCTCCCTCCACCCGCCTCTCCCTGGATGTGTCCTGTCTCCTGTCTAATTAATGACCATAGTTTACAGACAGTGCAGCTGTCTACACATATGGTTCATTACCCTTAAGACAGAAAACGATGTAAGAGTTGAAGGTTTCTTTCTCAGGGTTCTTTGGGCAACTATGAAGGATGAAATCATTAACGTGACTTTTAACTAAAACAGGGCCTTGTGGTATTGCATCATCTGGTTATACCTCTAGGGCACACACTAGAGGCCTTATAGCCTTTAAATCAGGGTTTATTAGCTCTTGTTTATAGCCAAATTTGCTTGGCGCCAAAGAAAACTGAAAAATAATAATAAAACACTTTATATTGTATCTGAGTTTTCTAAATGTCTCACATTTGGGGTGAACTACCAACAATAAAATGAATTAATTACAAAAGAGGACTCAGTATTTTCCTAGAGAGACAACTGGCTATCACTTGATCAGCCGACATGTTTCAGAGAGGGGAGGCATTGATAAGCCTACAGAGAGAGTTCTTAGGTACTTCATGAGATTACCTTTATTCATTCATGTGACACATATCTGTTCATACTGTTTGCCAGAGAGTGTCCTAGGTGCAAGGTATAGTAATAAAAACTCCTTACCCTCTAAGAAATAAAGGGATTGCTTTACTCTTTTGGTACTAACAGAAAAGATTGTTTCGCAAGCTTCCCAGTTCAGCTTCTACCATCTCATAGGGAGTCTGGTAACTGAATACTGTGTTTAGCTTCTACTTTTTACAGTTCCTTATGTTGGCACTTAGTTATTGACATGTGACTAACTCCTCCTGGTTAACTTTACAGCTGGGTCCGGTGCTGCCAAATCAGGTGGCACAGTTATCCTCATACCCATGCACCACTCATGGCTTGTGTGCCTGGGGTGGCCTTGAGAATTGGGTGCTGACTAAAAGTCACATTGTTTTTCAGCCTCTGTTGCTTTTGTCTAAGTTATTGACCCCATCTTTTTTTTTTTATTGGAAGTCTATTCTCTCAGATTATTTTGTTCATTAGATTCCACATATAAGTGAGGTCATGTGATACTTGTCTTTATCCAACTGGCTCTAGTGAACAAAATAATCTGACAAACAAAATAGATCCAGGGACATGGAAGCATGCAACAGACTGAGGATTCTCAGAGGGCAGGGAGTGTGTGGGAAGAGATCAACCAAAGAACTTACATGCATCTATGCATGACCCATGGACACACATACAATGGTGGGGTGAAAGCCTGGGGAGAGGTTAGTGGGGGAGGAAAAGGTTTACATCTGTAATACTTTCAACAATATAGATAAATTAAAAAAAAGTCTATTCTAAACTTTCCCAGTTGACTAGGAGTTTAGTACTTAATGAGATCAGAAATTCAGGCCCTCTCTCTAATCTCTGATGAAATCTTCTCTTTCTTTTTATCTCTTTTATTTCCTCTCTGTTCAGCCTTTAAATCAGGGGTTTGTAATCTCGCTTCTACAATCTTTTTAAAGGGTCTTTGTAAATAGACTTTGTAAATGAAGTCCACAGCGCCCTGGAATTGCATTAACAAATGTTTTATGGGCGCCTGTGTTTGCTTTAGATTCTCAAAGTGACCCAAAAATATACTGTTAAAACAAATTTGAACCTCTATAGTTTTACTATATACTTCTGTCTTTCTTTAAACAATCACAATCATGCTTACAACATTCATTACAATGTAAGTATGAATCACTCTCAAATTGTATTTTCAGGTTAGAATTCTCTCCTACTTACCTTCAACTACCTACAGAACATCTTCTTCCCAGGAGTCTCACAGGCTACTCATGTGCTAACATGACCTATTCTCCTATTGTTTTCCTCTTATAACTCTTTTGCCTCTTGCTTCCTCTGGTAGTTTTGGACAGGGATATCCTTACCCAAGACGGATGAGACAGAAATCTTAAGCAACTCTGTCCCTCACCACTGCCTTTATACCAGTGGTATATCCTATTTTACCGGAATCGAACCCGGGACTTTTCCGTCCACAGGCCGACGCCCTATCCACTGAGCCAAACCAGTTTCGGCCCATATCAAATATAGATTTACATTATCCTATATAATAAAAGGCAAATTGTCCCCTCGACAGAAATTCGACTGGGAGTTCAACTGGGGATTCGACCAAGGGGGGGAGCTGGCTGGCCCACTGCCTGAGGCCCCTCACTCTGACCAGCCCTGCCCCCGATCAGCCCCTCCACCCCAATTGGCTCAGGCCGGTCAGCCAGACCCCATCCATGCATGAATTCGTGCACCAGGCCTCTAGTACTTTATATTGTGCCAATGCTTTATTTATCACCCAAATCTCTTTATCTTCTGCTACTGCCTCACTGAGAAACTTTAAAACTCTTAGCCCTATCTGTCTCTATTTTGGATTCCTTCCAAAGTATCTTCTGCATTCAGACAAAAGAGATTATTCTCAAAAGCATATATAAGTATGCCATTTCTTTATTTAAAATGCTTTAATTTGTCCCTTGCCTACAGGAGGGGATAACATGAAAATTTTATTAGGATGGTCCACAGTGCATCCTATGGTCTTGTTCATACCTGCCTCCCCAGGCTTATCTCTTGGTTACTTTCCACATATACTTACGCATCAAAAGCTTTAACGTTTTCTATACTCATGCAGTAAAAGTGCTCTCCCACTGAACATGGGGCTAACTTTTTTACTCCTTGACACTATGTCCAACCATGTGACATGCTTGAACTTCAGAATTAGCATGTGTGACATAAGTAGTACCTTGGAAACTGCTTGGAGGACTGGCTTTATTTGCTTTTTCACACCTGCCATCACCATGAGAAGGACTTGCCATGTCTATTCTGCTGGTCCTGGAGGAAGACAATGAATGAATGGGACAGAACTGCTCCCGTTGAATTGCTCCCGTCAAGCACTGTCTATAGCAGAATCCTCTGCAAAGGGGTGAGCAAGCCCAGATGACATAGTCAGCATCCTGCAGCTTATTGTGTGCCTCTAACTTTTGTTGTAGCTTGTTACACAGCGAAAGCAAACTGATACATTTTCCATAAAGGTTTCTGTACACTGGCTCTGTTCAACTGCTCAGTGTTACTCAAAGCCATAAACCTCTACTCTTATGATTCTTTACTTTGATTCCCTCAGATTTTCATCTGCATAGTGATTTGTTACTTCTATGTTGAGACCCAAATCAAGTATTGCTCCCCCAGTGAAGCTTTCTATGAATCTAACAAGAAAATTGTCATTTTCTCCTTTGGGCCATGTAACCCTTTTCATACTAGTATATTAATCTGCATTTGTAGCTTATCACATGTCTTTTTTCCTTGATAGACCTGAGTACCTAGTTAACAGGGCTGCTTATTAGTCAACATTAGACAAGAGAAGCCTTCTGCGAGGGAGGAAGACATACTTAAGATGAGCATAGAAGGATGAAGATAAACAGATAGGGAGGAGGTAGATCAGGAAAGCCTGACACCAGGGGACTGATGGAACCATAAATGTTTGTGGATAACATTTTCCCTCAATTTTTCTTCTGCTTCCCAGTTATAATGGAGCCTGTTGTTTAGTGCAGGAAGGAGGACTATTCCAAAGGCACAGTTCTGGATGTACCCTGGAACATTGTGATTTTCTTCCCGTTGGGCAGCAAATCCATGTGCTGCATGCTCAGCACCTGCTTTTCTCCGGGCATTCTGTCCAGCTGTCCAGTTTGTGAGAGATGGTGACATTTACAGCCATTACAAGTACAAGGCAACTGTCCTGGCTGCCTGCCATCGTGGGGCCCAGGTCCAAGTGGCTACCATCTGGCAGGACATCTGCTCTGCCATGGGGAGGGCTGTGGATGCAGCAACATGCCCACAGAGAAGACATTGCCCTCTGCCCTTAGGGAAGGCATTGCGTTCTACTCACACAAGAGATGGCAGTGAGAATCACGCAAAGGATGGTCCTTCCTCTACAGCTGTGATCCTTCAGGGTTTGGGGGCCCTGGTGACATGTTTAGAATACACTGATGAGAACATGGCCTCTCTAGCCAGACTGAGTAGGTTCCCATCCTGGGTTCATCACTTTACTCTGTGACCTTGGGGTAGGTTTCTTAACTTCTCTGTGACTAGTGCTGAGTCCATCCTTAGTAAATGTCAGCTATTTTTATTTTTAGATAACATCTTAGAGTGTGTCATGTGCTCTGGAAGGCTGATGCTGCCAAAGATCTCCAGGTAGTGCCCTTCAGTGATGCTCAAGTCCTATTTTAATGGACACTCACTGTGCACCCCAGCCATGCTGAATACCTGTTCTTTCCTGAATTTGTAACATGCCTCCTGATACTTCTGGGCCTTGGTATATGCTGGTCCCTCTGCTAGGAAATGATTTTTCTCTCTTTATCAAGTTAACTCTTCATCATCTAAAACTCTTCTGCCTGGAAGTCATCCTTGATTACCTGTAGGCTATGCATTGACATCTCTCTGTGTGCTCAGCTAATATTGGATGGAGGGATGAGGTACTTATGTATGCCATCTCTATTATTCTCATTTCATTAATCCTTAAACAGTTAAATTACATATTTTATTGTCTTCTTAAAAAAATCTATTTGTTCTTGTTTCAAATGCAGATTGTGGCCCAGAAGGGAGGGGACTTAAAGTCCAGTTCTAAAGAATGAGACTGGAACAATCGCATGCTACTTTCCCATCCAAATCTTCTTCAGTCTGTGATTATGTACAGCCAAACTGACCAGCTGGAAAGAGCTGATTCAGGGAAGTGGTGTTATTGGTCCAATACAGACATTTGGCTGAATCTAATCATGTTCAAAATGATTTTAGTTAAGTGAAATTGTGTGTACATGCTATCATTGGATTTAGGAATAAAAATGAAGCTGTTGGCCACTGAAAATCCTATATTTTTTGCTATAGCTTAGGCCAGCAAGCTTCTTAAACAGACAAGTTATTGTCCACTTTATGTAATTTGATGAATTCAGTAGGGCTTACTTTTTCAGAAACAAGTCTCTCCAGTCTGAGATGGCATTTGATATTCTTACCATTTTAACAAGTCCTTGAGTTAAAGTTATATCTCTACACAATTGCCATGGAAAAATGACATTGTTAACATTAACATTTATTCATTTAACAAATATTTATTTCCTATATAACATACTAAACACTTTTCTATTGATATGTGTTTGGGATAGATCAATGTGCAAAACAAACACAGATTTCTTCTTTCCAGGACTTCATAGTTTGGTAAGGAGATGCAGAAACTAATGAATGAATATACAAGCAGAATGCAAAGAATATTTGAAGGTAATAAATCCTATGAAAAATAAAGCCAATTAAGATGAAGATTTGTATATATTACATAGCCTTTCATATACTAATATATAGTATCATGTATTTTTTCTACCTACCTTGGAGTAGGCAAGGGCTATATTGTCTCTATTTTATAGATGAGAAAATTGAGGCAAAAGGGCAATACAATGGTGTCAGTCTCTGTCTGGTCCTTAGTTCTTCCTTTTACCTGGGAGTATTCGAAACATCGTTAGCTTACACTTAACTTAAAACCTAGGGTCAATTCTATAATAATAGCCATTTTGACAGGTGTGTGATGATTTCTCATAGTGGTTTGATTTATATTACTGTGGTGATTAGTGATGTTGAGCATCTTTTTATGTATCTGTTGGCCATCAGTATTACTTCTTCGAAAAAATGTATATTCAAGTCCTCTGTCCATTTAAAAATTAGATTGTTTATTTTCTGATGTTAAGTTGTATGAGTTCTTTATATATTTTGAATAATAACCCTTTGTTAGTATACTAGAGGACCAGTGAATGAAAATTCCTGCATGGGGGGGGGTGAGCAGGATTCCTCAGCCCAGTTTGCCCACTCTCACTGTCCAGGAGCCCTCAGGGGATGTCCTCCTGTTGCCTGGCCGGAGGCGACTGGGTTGATCAGGGGAAGGCGCCGTCCCCATCACCCTGCTGCTACTGCCACTGCCAGCCGCGGCAGCTGCGAGGCCTGAGCCCCGAGCCTTGCAGCTGCCGGGGCTCCCAGCTGCCTGAACCCTGGGCCTCGCATCCACTGTGGCTTTGTCCGGATGGGCTTGCATCTATATTTACCTATCTGGGGCTAGTCCAGATCGTAACAGAACTACCGCTCCTTATTGTGATTTAGGGAAAATGAGTGGTTGAATTAATGGTTGTAAAATCTTATGGGTGAGATTCACCAGCAGTTAACTAGCTACCAAAGAAGGATAGCAATATATTAGTATTTATGGTGCTATTTAGGTGCCTCTTCATTAAGAGGTGTTTCAAAATTAATGCTTTTAATTGGCTTCCAATTGTTTTTATTATCTATTTAGGTGTCTTTGCAAGGAGGACATTCATTTCATGATTATTTTTGGCATTTGTATGTAAGACATAGAACAAGTTCTATCTATCTATCATCTATCTATCTATCATCTATCTATTTATCTATCTATCTATCTATCTATCTATCTATTATCTATCATCTATCATCATCTATTGATTTATGACATATTTTCCAGAAAGACCTCTTCTTAAATCTGGAATACCAATGCACAAAATTGATACAGTGTGGCTGCTCTGACAAAGCCAGTCACACAAGCACTTCTCAAGTCTAAAGCTCAATGGCCAAAGTAGGTCACATGGCTAAAATGATTTTCTCTGATATTTCCTTCTAGAAGTTGTATAATTCTAACATTTTGTTTATAACAATGACACATCTCAAATTAATTTTTGTGTGTTACATAAAATAGGGGTTGCAGTTTATTTCTTAAAGGTCTAATTGGCAAACAATAGATGCATTTATTTTTAGTGTACATTTTAATGAGTTCTGACAAATTTATAAATCTTAACCAACAAAGTAGAATATTCCCATCAATTCCCCCAACAAAATTTCCCAGTTTTTCTCTCTATTTATTAACAACTATCACCGCTTCAGAAAACCACTAAAGATTTTACTTTTCTTTTGTAGCATTTAATAAAAGGAACTGATATAGCATAAACTACTCTTGTATCTATCTTTTTTTCCCCTCTAGCATAATGTTTTTGAGGTTCATCCATGTGTGGATCAAGAGTTGACTTTTTTGTATTGCCAAGTAGTATTTTATTGTGTGAACACACCAACATTAAATAAAAATAAAAAAATCACTGGGTGATGGACAATTCAGTTGTTTAAAGTTTTTGGCTATTAGAAATAAAACTGTTATGAACACTCATATCCATGCCCTTGTAAACATATGTATAGATGTAGAATTTTTGTGTTTAAAGTACATTTATATTTTGCTTTATCAAATTGTGCCCAATTGGTTTCCTAAGTGATTGCACAATTTTATCCCCCATCAGCAATGTATGAGTTTTCTAGTTACTCCATTTCTTTGCACAATCTTGATACTTTCAGTCTTTTTAATTTTTCACCAATTCCAATGGGTTTACATTGTGTCTCATTGTGAATTTCAATTTGGTTTTCCTTAACAACTGAAGATCTTGCTATTCTTTTAACATATTTATTAGCCATTTCATTTATTTGATTCTTAAATTTAGTTATTTTCTTATTATTGAATTTGAATTCTGTATTCCTTTGTCAGTTATATGCACAGTGAATATTTTCTCTAAGTTTAAAACTTGCCTTTTAATTTTTAAATAATATTTCTCAAAGGATGGAGAAATGCTGTTTTTTAATTAAAGTTAAAAGACTTAAATGTCGATAAAATATTTAGTTTATCTTTTATGCTTTGTGATTTATGTCGTCTAAGAAAATTTTGAAGATTTTTCTTATGTTTGCTTAATATATTTTGTGGTTTAACTTTTATGTAAATCTATAATCCATTTCAAGTTATTTTTGTGTATGCTTCAAATTCATAGCTGTGGTTCTTTATTCTCTCTTTTTCTCTCTTTTATAAATACCTAGTTATTTAGTGAAAAAGCTATCCTGTGCTTATTGAATTACCTTGGCATTTTTGTTGAAATCAGTTCACTATGTGTATGTGGGTTTATTTCTATACTCTAGTTTCTCCTACTTATCTATTTTTCTATCCTTTCACCCAACCACACCCCCTTAATTACTGCAGTTTTGATAGCAGACAAATTTGAAAAACTTTGATCTTTTTCAGAATCATTTTGAATACCCTAGGTCTTCTGCTTTTTCATATATATTTTATAATCAATTTTTTCAAGTTCTACCAAAAGCCAGCTCTAATTTTAAATGTAATTACATTGAATCTATATGTCAATTTGGGGAAAATTAACATCTTAATATTGAATCAGACAGTCAAGGAAATATCTGTCACCAGTGATTTAGTGATTATCTAGGTACAACTCTTTACACCCGTGAAAATGAATAAAGGAAACTTTATTTAAAATGGAGTCAGGGAACCCTGATGGGGGAGTTCCTATGCACTATACCATTCACAACACCTTGTAGACTTAAACAGAAAGTGTACTCTTACATTTCTGTAAATAAGGAAGCTTACTATTCCAGTAGTAGGAAGAAAGATGTTCTTCTTGCCTAGCAACAGATTCAGCCAATGAGAAACTGTCATGAGTCAGCCAATAGGAAGCTACTGCACTTCAAATGCCTGTTTTCTTTCAATGGACATTTTGTTGAAAACATTCCCTCCCAACTCCTTCCTTTTTCTCTATAAAATAAAATTTCTCTCCTTTATTCTCAAGACATACTTATGGTTTGCCATATGTTGCATGTTTACAATTCTGATTCCTCTGCCATCCCAGAGTAAATTTATTTTTGTGGGTAAAATAAATAAATATTTTAAAGTTGACACTTTTTTACTATTACAGTATCTGTGTCTTTATATTTAAAAAGATTTTGCGCCAAAACCGGTTTGGCTCAGTGGATAGAGCGTCAGCCTGCGGTCTGAAAGGTCCCAGGTTCGATTCCCTTCAAGGGCATGTACCTTGGTTGCGGGCACATCCCCAGTAGGAGGTGTGCAGGAGGCAGCAGGCCGATGTTTCTAACTCTCTATCCCTCTCCCTTCCTCTCAGTAAAAAATCAATAGAATATATTTAAAAAAATAATAAAATAAAATGATTTTGCTAATACAGCATCAATTTGAGTTTTACTTATTCATCCAGATTGATCATCTCTATTTTTAATGGTGGTATTTAGGTAATTTACATATAAATAATTATAAAATTGTTCTATTTGAATATACTACCTTTTTATAAGTTTTTATATGTTCTGTTTATTTAAAAATCACCTGGTCTTGTCCCTTTTTTTTCTGGATTGTTTTAGATCTAATTAAGTATTTTTTACTATACTATTTATCTCAACCATTGGCATATTTTAAAGATATTAAATACTTGATCTAGGATTTGCAATACTCACATTTGCCATGCCAAGGAGTTTAGAAAAGATTAAGGCCTCTGCTACCTGAAGAAGACCTTTACCAAGGCTATTGCTTTAGTTGGAGAAACACTGATGCAATTCTGGAAGCGTTACATCTGTGACTGCATCAAGAACATTGCTTGGGCTTGGAATATCACCAGGAAGAGTATGAGTGGGATCTGGCAGAAGACACTCGAGAGATTTGTCCATGACTTCATAGACTTCGCCAAGGATGCAGAGTTTGCAAAAATTAACAAGGCTGTGATTGAGGTAGCAAACAATTTAAACCTGAGTTTGGATGAGTATGCCAATAAGTTGAGGAGCTCCTAGAGGTGGTTCCTGAGGAAAAGATTAATGCGGAGTCATTGGAACTGGAAAAGGAGCACGTAGCTGAAGAAGAGGCAAGAGAAAAGGAAATGCAGAAGAAACAGAACCCCAAAGAAAATTACAGTGAAGTGTTTAACAGAAGCCTTTGCAGACCTCAATAAGTTCTTCAAAACATTTGAAAGCATGGACCCCAACACTAAAAGTTTGTGGGCGTTTTTTGTTTGTTTTGCTTTTATTGATAGAGAGGAATGTTCATGGTGCATTATCTACTTATAAGCAAACTGAGCAAACCACAAGGGACATAATTCTGAAAAGCCCCAAGGCAGATTCCTCAGAAGGTATTCCAGAAAAAGGCATTGCTATCATAGATGACAGCTCCATGCATTTCATTGCCCCTGAAGTCTTCCCAGTGGGACACAATGTGGAGGTGGAAGATAGCGATAATGATGATCCTGACACTGTGTAGGTCTAAGCTAATGTGTATATTTAATGGCCTAGTTTTAAACAAAAAAGTTTGAAACTAAAAATAAATAAATAGGTAAAAATTAAAAATAGAAAAAAGCTAGCAGAATAAGGATATAAAGAAAGAAGAATGTTCACAGCAGTGCAACATGTTTGTGTTTTAAGCTAAGCATTATTACCAAAGAAGTCAAAAAATAAAAAAAGTAAAAGTTTTTGAAGTTAAACTTTACAGTAAGTCATAGTTAAGTTATTATTGGAGAAAGAAAACATATTTTTGTATAAATTTAGTGTAGCCTAAGTGGACAGTGTTTGTACAGTCTGCACTAGTGTACAGTAATGGCCAAGGCCTACATATTCATTCACCACTCACTCACTAATTCACACAGAGCAATTTCTAGTCCTGCCAACTCCATTCATGGCAAGTACCCTCTGCAGGTATATTATTTTTGATCTTTCATAGTGTATTTTTATTGTGACTATTCTATATTTAGATATGTTTATTTACACAAGTACTTACCATTGTGTTACAACTGTCTATCATATACAGTAACGTGCTGTAAAGGCTGATAGCCTAGGAACAATAGGCTATACCATATTACGTAGGTGTGTAGGAGGCTATACCATCTAGGTTTGTGCAAGTGCACTCAGTAATGTTTTCACAACGAAATTGCCTAACAGTGTATTTCTCAGAACATATCCCTGTCATTAAGCAATGCATGGCTATATGGGTAGCAAGACATAAATCTCAGTGACTTGATAGAACTCAGTTTATTTATAATGTGAATGCTATAATAACAATAGTAACATTATGTAAATCTTAAAAACATACATGTGTGCACACATACACACACATCTCTCTTTTGTGCAAGGATGGGTAAGATTCAAGGACAAACATCTTCACTGGACCTAGTGCTAGAACTGAAGCTTTGATTTTCAACTGGTGTGCCACAAGGGTTTTTAAAACATGCAATATCTGACTATTCAGTCAGGGGCACTGACCTCTTTTCCCTTAGATTATAAAAAAAATGACAACAGCTAACACTACAATAACCGTCTGGTGTGAATGAATCAAAATTATATATATTTATTGTCAGATCTGCAAAAAATGAATTTTTTGGTGTGCCACAGAATTTTACCAATTAGTTTATGTGTGCTATAAGATGAAAAAGGTTGAAAATCACTGGCTTAGACCAACTCACATGAAAACTACTTTGATATTTGAAGCTGCAACCACAGCACGCTGTTAAAGAGCATAAAAACACCCACCTGAGTTGGGGGTGCTCCTTGTATTACCCAGAGTACTTTTCAACAGGTCTAGGGAATGGCATTTAGTGATCTAATGTCCTGTTTCTCTCTCTCCCATTTAATCCCTCTCTCTTTCACTGTATTTCTCTCTATCTTTTCCTTCTATATTTATGACCTAAATTTTATCCAGGACATTTTTTGTTGTTGTTGTTGCTCTGCCTCTGTCTTTTCTTGCTATTTGATTCAGAGTTCTGTATGTACCCTGGTCCATCTAAGAGTAATTATGTGATTTTAGAACTTGAATCTACATTTAGGCTGTGATGACAATGTACGTTTTTTTTGGTAAATTCTTTTTTTTCTCTTCCAACTTCATCTGGCCCTGCATTGTGTGTGTGTGTGTGTGTGTGTGTGTGTGTGTGTGTGTGTGTATTTCAGAGAGGAAGGGAGAAAGAGAGAAAGAGATAGAAACATCAATGAAGAGAATCATTAAACTGTTGCTTCCTGCACGCCCCCTACTGGGGATAGAGCCCGCACCAGGGCATGTGCCCTTGACTGGCATCGAACCCAGTCCACTGGCCAACGCTTTATCCACTGAGCCAAACCAGCCAGGGCAAAAATGTACATTAAGACTGTTATAAGTATGTAGTTAAAATTATTTATTAGTACTCATTAAATTATTAATAATAAATTGAGAATAATGAAAACAAAGTTGAAACTAAAAAACATTCTGCTTCTAAAAAATTCAATGTGGTCTTGACATAGAGAGCTCTGCCCTTCTGCTTTATCACTGATAAATAACATTATGCTTGATCAGGAAGTCACAACTCTTGTAAAACTTTATTAGTGTTCAAGATCATTAACGGCAAGCAGAGGGGAAAAAGAAGTAAATATAAAGTGTCAGTTTCAGACAGTCAGAGACAAGTTCATTGAGCTGTAAATTAAATATAATGCCACAAAATATGCAGATTGTAAAAATGTCCATTCTCTGCAAAGCTGTTAAACTTTAAAAGGTCTTTTCAATTAAAATGGCTGTGATGAGCATTGTGTCATGTTGCTATGGAAAGGGCTTGCAGAATAGTCAGAAGGCACTGGGTATGGGAAAATGGTGTGGAAATTTTTTAAAACTATGTAAAATGATCTGCTGGCAGCAAATATTTTGCACACCCTATCAACTATATGCTCTAGCTTCCATTCTGTTTCCTTGCTAAATTCCCACATGCTTTATGAAATTTTGGTGGGATTTCCCACTAATATTCATTTCACATTTGCTTATATAATTTTGCCATCTCTTTTGTGCTATCTTTGTCTCTGAATATGACTTTAGTTTTGAGTCATGAGTAAGTTTATTACTAATGTCTGATGCGGGGGGTTCTGGGAATTTGGGGATGTGAGGGTCTGCAACCCATTGTGTGTTCTTGGCTTCACATAGAAAAGAACTCAAATGTGAGCCAGCATAGTGTTTAAAGTGAAAGTGAGTTTGTTAGGTAAGTAGTTAGACAGAGAATGGGTTATTCCACAGACAGAGCAGCTCCCCTGTAGCAGATTTTGCTTCCTTTACTGAGGTGCATTTAATCAGGGGTAGCGTGTTCAATAAGGGGGAGGAATATTCACAATCTTCCTGGGAAAGGGGTAGTGATTTCTCAGAGGAGCTCCATCAGCCATATTATAGCCTTATGTGGGCTTTCCCATTCCAACCATGGTGGCATGGGGTGCGTTGTTTAGCATGCTAATGTATTACAATGAGGCTATAATGAGCTGATCTCTGCTGGTGTTCAGCCATAAATCCAGTATGGGTTGGTCTTCCTTCTTCTTGACAGCTCCTGTAGCTTTTATTGATTTCAGTTCTTTTGCCACATACCCTATTTCACATTTATCTTTAACATCTCAGATAAAAGCATCCTGGTAGAGACTGGGTTATGGGTCCCATAATCTAAATGTCATAAATTGAGAGGAAGGCCACTGTGTCTCTCTGATATGAAACAGGGTAACTTCCTCAAAGGCCAACCAGTATGTTGGTGCAGGATGGTCAAAAGTTGGTAAATGTTCACCACATCTATTACTTTGGTTATTCTATCAAAAATACATACTGTTTTCATTTGTAAGAAAGAAAGGAAGGAAACAATGAAGGAAGGGAAAAAAACACATAATAAAACAGTTAATTTTCAGATTTAATACTATATGCCATTTATTTGGGGCTGAATATATTTGCTCAACTAACAAGATCACATTTCAACTGTTGCAAGACCTGGGGTTTCTCCTTGGAGAAGCATATAAACATCTACTATCATTTTTTCAGAATATTCTTTTCTGTATTGGTCTAACAGAAAAGTGTAATGAGTTACTGAATCAATTACTTCCTGCACCTTTTAGGGTTTTTTTTTGTGTGTGTTTTTTTAATTTGGTTGTTTTAAAGATACTGGTGATTTATGTAATGATCCTCTCCCTCCTGGTATGGTATTATGTTGTTTTTCCAATTTGGCAGAATCTTTTCTGTATTGGTCTAACAGAAAAGTGTAACGAGTTACTGAATCAATTCCTGCACCTTTTAGGTTTTTTTGTGTGTGTGTGTGTTTTAATTTGGTTGTTTCAAAGATACTGGTGATTTATGTAATGCTCCTCTCCCTCCTGGTATGGTATTATGTTGTTTTTCCAATTTGGCAGAAAGGGATGTGGAGCCTAAGTGGTGAAACTGAAACTTGTGGATACCTCTCCTAATTATAGTCATACCTAGGGGAATAACCACGGGAAGGATTTAGGTATCTATGGTAGACTGAATAGTGC
>NW_006287104.1:532179-552093 GCF_000327345.1 Myotis davidii | reverse complement strand
CTCTCAAACTCACATTTATGTTTACCTTAGTAATTCCCTAGTACCAGACAAAGGGAGTAGAACATGAATAGAAGGATACTCTATTTTGTGAGATATGAAGATGGCTGCTACTTGTACTGGGAATGGAGGTTCCAGGAGAGGGCAAGCTGAGAACTATGGCTGGCTGCTGCCAGTCCTGAGCCTGGGGCCACATAGTGAGAGGTTCGGGGTATTCTGGGGCCAGATGCTGCTTGTTTGAGAGATTTTAGGAAAATCTGAAGCATGAGCCAAGAGAGGCCATTTGTACATACACCTTTTGAGGCTTACAAATAGAGAAATTGGGACTCAGAGGTAAAGGTACTTGTCCAATGTCACTCTACAAGTTGGTGGCAAGCCCAGAACACAGACCTAAGACTGGTAGCTTAACCCTATGACCCATATCCAGCTCTGACCTGATGCTTGAGAGGTTTTTATCCTCAGGATTTTCTCTTCAACATGTCTAGTGGTTGTGGTCATTAAAACATTCTCCTTTTCCACAACCCTCAGAAAAGTATCCATCATGTAAGCAACACAAGGTCAACATTAAATACTCAAGTAATTGAGTTTCTGCTCTCACTGTGGAAAGAAAAGGACACATCAGGGTAAGGCAGTGCTCTGCTGCCCTTCAGGGAAAAAACATTAAGTGTTATTGAGGAGTGTCCCAGTCATCCATCCGTGGAGGGTAAATTATCTCAAACATACTTAGCTGCAAAAGTGTCTCCTCAGCCCATCTTCTTGGTCAGCAACTAAATTGTGTTTTTACCATTTGACCCAAGCCTCCCTGTTTTCTGACACTTTTTCACCTTAGCTGCAGATAGTCTACAGCCTGATCTTAAATCTCTAAATCAAATCTTCATTTTATCGCTAGTTCAGGAGATTAAAAAGTAAACCTCTAGGCAGCAGTTAATAAGGGATTGTTATTTAGCCATCATTTCAAGAGTGAAGTTCACAATCAATTCTCCAAAGGTCGACTTTAGAATCTACTTAAATACTGTTTTCTAGCCTGCAAGTGAATAACTGCTCAAATAATTGTCTACGTTCTGTAATTAAATTCAATCTTCACTTAAGAATGGTACTTACTGCCCTGGCCAGGTAGCTCAGTTGGTTAGAGCATTGTTCTGATACACCAAGGTTGTGAGTTTGATCTCTGGGCAGGGCACATATAAGAAGGATTCAAAAAATGCATAAATAAATACAATGTTGGGACAATTAGGTCCAATATTGAAAAAAAAATTACACAATGACTAAAACAAGATTCAAATAATTTGAGTTAAATGAAACAACAAATAAATAGCCATACTGTAGCTTAAAAAAATAATATATATTTACCAAAACTCTAGAGGTACAAGGGCCTTCTAATCTTTAAAGCAGCAGCAGAACTCTCAAAGAAATAAAATCACTACAAAATTCAAAGCTACTATACATCAACAAAGGAAAAAAATCAAGGAAACACATAATCAAAAATAAAATAGAAAAAAAATGTTATACTGAGTGAAGTACAGCAATCTTAAAAGGTCACATGCTGTGTGATTCCATCTGTGTAACATTCTCAAAATGACAGTTATAGCCATGGAGAAGAGATTAGTGCTTTCCAGGGATTAGGAATGAGAGGCGAGGATGGGTCTTTTATTTCAAAATAACAAAAAAATTAAAGTAGTAAATATTTAAAAGTTTGTGCACAGCATAGGAAACCATCAACAAAATGAAAAGACAACCCACTGAATGGGATACATCTGGTATGGGCTGAATATCCAAAATTTATAAAGAACTTATAAAACTCAACACCAAACAAACAGACAATCCAATAAAAAATGGGAAAATGACCTGAATAGATCCTTCTCCAAAGAGGATATACAGATGACTAATAGACATATGATAAGATGTTCAATGTCACTAATCATCAGAGAAATGCAAACTAAAACCACAATGAGATATCACCTCATGCATGTCAGAATGGCTATCATCAATAAGTCAACAAACAAGTATTGGCTAAGATGTAGAAAAAATAGGACCCTCATGCACTATTGATGGTAATGCAGACTGGTGTAGCAACTGTGGAATGCAGTATGGGGTTACCTCAAAAAATTAAAAATGGAACTACTCTTTGACCTGGCAATTTGACTTCTGGAAATTTATCTGAAGAAACACAAAACACTAATTCAAAAGACTATATGCACCCTTATATCCATTTTAGGATTATTTACAATAGCCAAGATTTAGAAGCAGCCCAAGTGTCATCAGTAGATGAGTAGATAAAACAGCTATGGTACATTTACATAGTGGAATACTACTCAGTTATAAAGAGAAGAAAATTTACCCTTTTTGACAGCATGGGTGGACTTGGAGAACATTATGCAAAGTGAAATAAGTCAGTCAGAGAAAGACCATATATAGAATCTAATGAACAAACAGAACTAATAAGCCAAATAGAGACAGTCTCATAGTTGACAGCTCTGGCGAGGAGGGGAGGGATTAAGCAAAAAAGAGAAAGAAAGAGAAAGAGCCTGGCTGGTGTGGCTCAGCAGTTTTGCATTGACCCATGAACCAACAGTTCACTGGATTGATTCTGGTCAAGGCACATGCCTGCATTGTGGGCTCAATCCCCTGTAGGGGCATGCAGAAGGCAGCCGATCCATGTTTTTCTCTCATTGATGTTTCTATTCCTCTCCATTTTTAATTTTGTGAGATAATTCCTAATGCTGTGTGTGTGTGTGTAGGGATTAAAACACTTTTGTTTAAAAAAGAGAAAGATCTCATGGACATGGGCAACAATGTGGTGATTGTGGAGGGATGGTAAGGAGTGGGTGGAGGTGGAAGAGTGTATAGGGGGATAAATGCTAATGGAAAAAAATAAGTAAAATAAAGAAAGTAAATGGACAAAAATATATTATTAAGCTTTGAAAACTGTGCTATCCAATAGAAGTATAATTTAAACCACATTTGTTAATAAATTAAACATACTTAAACATTTTCAGTCTTTGTTATTTGTATTGGAGCAGATATGCAGTCATACCCAATAATGTACTCTTTGTTCTGGAATGTTTGTTCTGAAATGTTCAGTATTTGAAGAAGTAGATACACATTTATTTGATATTATTTAACAGATATGCCTTTCTTTATTTTATGTTAAAGGTCCAACAAACCTTTGAGAAGAGAGTAAACTGAATCAGATCTCTTTCCTTTGGGCTTAACATCATGAGCTATATTTGATGGGCCAAGTTAGTCCTGTCCTAGGTCAACCAGCTGTTTAGCCATGGGTAGACATTCACAAATAGGGAGGGAAGAGTCAGACATCCTCCACCCCATGTCTAAAGGGTCAGAGAGGAATGTTATTCTCCAGGTTCATCTTGTGGTATAAAATATAATCTCTTCATATCAAGCCACTCTGGCCCATTAGCCATGATTGTGTGATGACATAGAAACTAATGGGCACATTGCTAGTCAAGGCATACACTGGGAATCACAGCAGAGAATAGCACTGAGGAAAGAGATGGCAGATTTCTTCTCTTAATCAGAAATAAAAGATTATTGATGATTAGCAATGATGGAAATGCTTTGACCATTACTGAACTGGGCAAGAATTGCATCAAATAGTTGTGATACATATACAGGGTTTCCCCAAAAAATGTATATACATTATAAAGGCAGTGTGTATTAAAATACATTTCATTTTCAAAATGTAATGGTATCTATAGCTATCTGTTATTAAAGTGTGTTTACATTTTTGGGGGGACACCCTGTATTTTCAGCATTAATAGCAAAGAATGAATTCTTTTTTTAGAATTAACTGGATTTTCTAAATCTTCTCTCTTTGCAACAGGGAAAACCAGCATTGGACTCTCATGCTAACTTAAGTCCCTGGTTTTTAAAAAATCTTATTAATAAAGAGAAGAGAATCATGGCGAGGGGGGAAGGTTCACTTTTTTAAAAAATATATTTTTATTGATTTTATAGAGGAAGGGAGAGGGAACGAGAGCTAGAAACATCAATGATGAGAGAGAAACTTTGATTGGCTGCCTCCTGCACACCCCATACTGAGGACCAAGGAGTGCTAGTGGGATGCTTAAATTTATAACTGTTTAAATATTATTTCCTTCCTTCTAAAATATAAGGGGGAAAGCATTTACATTAAAATGGTGTTTGTCTTGATCATTAGTTATAATGATAAAAAAATTGGAACTAACTGGTCCGGCTGGCCATCGTGGCTAAGTGGTTGAGCACTGACCTATGAGCCAGGAGGTCATGGTCTGATTCAAGGTTAGGGCATATGCCCCAGTTGCAGGCTCAATCCCCAGTGTGGGGCATGCAGGAGGCAGCCAATCAATGATTCTCTCTCATCATTGATGTTTTTCTCTCTCTTTCTCCCTTCCTCTCTGAAATCAATAAAAATATATTTTAAAAAATTGGAACTAACCAAAGTGAGTAATGATTAAGTAGAATATTCTTTCTGACACTACATTCATAGCAGCTAGAACACTAGTATCTGTTACACAGAAGGTATGCAGTGCAAATTACAAAATAAATGAATGCCTGAACAACTCTTCAAATGAATTATTTACTCCCAGGTTATAAATCCTAGGATTATAAATTATAAATGATAAATATAAGTGATAATTTCAGGATTGTAAACTCTACACTGTTATTGAAATGATTGTGTTAATCGTGATATGAAAAATGTGAATATGATAATGTTGAGTGAAAAAATATAGAATATAAAATAGTGTCTGCAGAAATGATTCTTAAAATTCAGCATACATAATGTTACCAGGAGGGCATGTAGAGTCTCAACACCAGTTTCTGCTTCAGTAGGCCTGGAATAGGGCCCACTAATTTGCATTTCTAGCATGTTCCCTGGTGATGCCTATGCTGGTAGATCAAGATCATATTTTGAAAACTACTCATTTAAAGGATGATTGCAAGTATGTAAAATAAGCAAATAAAATTATATATGAAACAGTGTTGAACATGTAAAATTATGCCAAGAAAATAGTGTTAACAGTGATTGTCTTTGGGGGGTGGGATCATGGCTCCTGGTTCCCTTCTTTGTACCTTTCTTTATTTTTCAAAATGTTTGTAGTCATTTATATTACTTTAAATTGAAAAAATTAAAAAAAAAAGGCGAAGTAGCTTAAATATAAAACAAAAACAAATCACAATGTGATGAGTACACAATAAAGGGAAATACTGATTTTCTCTGAAGAGATAGTGAGGTCTGAATGAAGGGGATAACTTAAGTGACTGGTCTGTGCTTACCTCTAATATTGCTTCCATGACCTCTGTTAGAACTCCCTAATACTAAATTGATCCCTCACCTGAGACCTAGAGTCAATCTCTCCTAGGAACTTTTCTTTAATTTTCTAAAGATGGCCCCACTGACCTTGACGACAGTTCAGCCCACATTTGATTTGGTTATTCTTTTGTTCTTGGTGACTAGATAGAGGTTCCTTGATACCAAGCCTCAGGTTTCTCTTTGTTTAACATGCCATTGGGCTAGGTATATAAAAATACTTCAATTTCCCATGCTCAATTTGCATTTATAGTTTCTGTTTACCCATCAGGATCCACAACTCTCCATTATTCTCTCTTCCAGAAGGTAGATAATTTTGTAAATTATAAACTATTTATTTAAGTAATTTAACATTGGAAGAAAGGCCTGCCAAGGGTTAAACAAGAAGAAATAAATTGAAATTCTTACTTCAAAAATTAGCTATAGTTGGGATTGGAACTGGGTGCCACAAACATGCAAAACATGTGCTCTACCACTGAGCTACACCTTGGCTGAGTGTAGATAATGTAGGACTGCATTAAAAGGCTCCCTTGAGTTCTTCTTCCAGGTGGTCTGACTGATGGGAAGCACTAGAAGATGGGAGTGGAGTAAGGTTGGTGTATTTTACTCCCGTGACCCTGCTAAACGATGGGTTGGCAGTGTCTCTATTCCTTCACTGAAGCCCTTACCTCTTCTAGAACTTTTCTTTCCTCTAGCTCCACATCTTTCTACAAATTCTGGTATCTGCTTTCTACTTTTGTCCCTTCACACATAGGATACTAGTCTCCGCTTGCTACTAGTTTGATGATGCTTTCATGCTCCTTATTGGTTTCACTTAATCCTGCCAATATCTTGTACATCATCCCTTTATTAAATTCTCCTAAATTATTCCATTTGAGTAGGCCATGTGTTTCCTGCTGGGGCCTTTGCTGGTATATCTCCTGTTCATTTTAATTTTGTTGTCTATGGATACAAGCCTTTATCTTACAGAAAATATGAGACAGAAGCTCCCTGTGGCCTAGTATGAAATATTAAAAGCACAGGCTTTAGAGAAAAACATATTGTTTCAAATATGAATTTTGCCACTTCCTTCCTAAATAACACAGCTAATTTATTTAAGAGACTCAATTTTATTTTCCCTGAGAAATGGTGATTATTGTTTCTCACTCACTGAGCCATTAAAGGGTTAAGTAAGAACACGTGTCAAGTATCAGGTAGCACTGGGCACATATATATGTGCTCTAAAATTACATTCTCCCCTTTCCTCTCTATGCTGGACCCGCCACACCAGTAAAAGAGGAACATTCTTTTGTTATCTCACTGTGTCTCTGAACCTGTTCCAAGCATCCTCTGCTGAAGATTCAGCCCCACTCCAAATTCATAAACAACTCTTGCCTTTCTGGGTAATGTTCTCTACCTCCCATGTATCTCTTTTCCCCGGGCTGTGATTGGAACCATCTGAGTTCTAGTACCCAACAAGCAGATGGGGTTTGGATGCTAGTTTCTCCCCAAAGACATGGTGCTCTTCCCTATGTGTGGAAGCAACATGGTTGCTTGTTTTGTGAAGCGCAGGGCATGGATGTCTAGATTATACCTCATTGCTACCAAAGAGCAAGCCCTTTTTCAGTGGGAACACTACTTCACAATATTAAGATAAAACATTTCAATATGGCATGGCAGATCAGAACTTTGTGTGAGACAAGGGCCAGGTAATTTATATACATTTATGCCCTTAGCCCTTAGAATATGCCTGTAGGGGTTATTTCCAGAGAAGGGTGGTGGAGGGCAGGAATTGACTACAAAGCATAACAAGGAAACCACTTGGGGTGATGGAAATGTTCTATATATTCATCATGGTGGTAGTTACACTTCTGTATATATTTGCCCAAATTCATCAAATCATACACACAATTGTACCAGTTTTAATGGGAATTTTGTTGTATATAAATGTACATCAATAAATTGATTATAAAATAGTCTCCAAAGGTCAGTATATGATTCCTACTCTCTACAATCTTTTAGATTAAATTTTGACTTTTGAAATACATCTTAAATTCCTCAAAAATTTGTTAGATTCAGGGGTGAGAAAAGACAGGAATATTATTCCTACCTATTCCAGTTGACTAGAGCTATAGAGTTTATAAAGAATATGAGGGAGGGGGAATATTCAGTGTTATATGTTGTCAGGAGCTCAATTTTCCACAGATAAGTTCAAGAAGAGATCCCAACATGATTACCAATTATTCTTTGTCTATTAAAACCACCATCTTAATGCTGGAAGAATAGCAGTGATTTAATTAATATTCATTGATTTGTTAAATTTAGAAAAACATATGGAAAGTGCACTGTCCTGAAATGCTCAATATTTGTGGGAAAGACATTTTATAATGTATGTGTAAGGTTACAGGGGGTAGTGTCATAACTCTCATAAGCAATTTGGAGAATTGTTCAAAATTTCCCATAAAGGATCTGAGCTAGAGAGTTATATTTAAGAGACATTTACATGGTGAAGTTTATTTGTTTTCTTTATAATTTTTGATTCAATATAATAGGGATGTTTCTAATAATTGTAGTTTATTATTGCATTTGCTCCTATCACTGTAAAATTAAGGACAAAAAAAGAGAGTTGGAGAGACTTTAGCATGGTAAGATCATCCAGGTAACCCCTCTCATTTTAAGCCTTTAGTCCTAGAATACATAGCATACTAATAGAAAGTCCAGGTCCAGGGATTTTATTCCTGACTCAATTCAGATTCCAATGTGTTTTGTCATATATTGAGTCTCTAAAAAGGGGTTTACCCTTGAGGTTACAGAGAAATAATGTGAAAAGAAAACTTCGCACACACTGATGAATGTATCTAATGATAAGGCATGTATACAGCAGGCAGGTGTCTCTAATCAGGAGGATGGGGAAGAACAGCTGCATAGCACATAAAGGCTCATTGGCCACCAAAAAGATAAATGGGGAACAGTTGGTTCTCCACCAGAGTCATACCTCCCATAATGCCCTTGTCTCTGCTTTTCTGTGACACAAATATTCTTCCAGGCCAAAGGGGAAGACACATTTATAGATCATTGAGACAGCTGTTGTTATTAAAGAGGATAATTTGTCCCAGCTTCAGAAATTGCTCTCATTGGTCACCATGGAAGTGAGCCCAGATGCTTTCTGTTATGAAATTCAATGTCAAACCAATTATTGAATGTACTGATGCATCCTGATATCTGAGATGAAGAAATTGCAAATTAGGCCATTTCCTCTTTGTAAATTCAAATTCTGACATTTTGTACTGTCATGATTTATGCCAACTTCTAGGCAGAAGAAATGTTGCTGCCTGACAGCCCTAGTCCTTCCTAGGGTCGGTATATGATGTCCCAAAAGGCAGCAAACTTCATGGGAAAAAAGTTGATTAAATTTATCTTTTGCCCTGACCTGTTTAGCTCAGTGGATGGAGCATCGGCCTGTGGACTGAAGGGTCCCAGGTTCAATTCCAGTCAAGGACTTGTGCCTTGGTTGCGGGCACATCCCCAGTGGGAGGTGTGCAGGAGGCAGCTGATCGATGTTTCTCTCTCATCGATGTTTCTAACTATCTCTCTTCCTTCCTCTCTGTAAAAAAATCAATAAAATATATTTAAAAAATTTATCTTTTTATGTATAATATTAATGTAGATAGGTCAGATCTAAGTGAGTGACCACAAGCTTTGTTTGTAGTTGGATATTTCTAGGACCTGCCTGGTCCTATTGGCAAGAGCAAAGTTGTTGGTTCTAGGCTGTCTTGGGCCTTATCATGCCTATGGCTTCTGCTTGGGTGACCTTGGAAATACAGCAAGTAGTCTTGGCAAATTATTTAACATTGATTTCTAGCCTTAGTTTACTTATATGTAAAATGGGTATTCAAGCATTCAGTTAAGGCACTCTATCTTTCAAACTGACAATTTTCATTTGAGGTTGCTGCAAAGCTTCTTGTTGAGTAATTAATAACATAAAGGTAAACATCAGGGACTTGACTGGTTCATAGAACTGTATTTCAAACATATAATTCACATATTGGAAGTAAAGCACTGTTTATATGCTATTATATATACTCATATATTTAACCCTTTGTACGCCATAAGCATCTGAGGCGTGTGGGGATGGTTTCCGTTTTGGACGCATGGCAATTAAGGGGATAATGTATATGTGTATGTGTATGTGTGTATATACAAAAAATACTATATATATAGTATTTTTTTTATTTTTGGCCTAATTTGTCACTTGCAACCGAGGATTCTGACTAATATAGGCATAAAGATTGACAACCAGAACAAAGAAAGGAAACAGGGAAGATGACAAGATGGATAATGCTTGGAAAACTGGGTTTATGGATTTAAATTGAGCTCTACTGATGTCTTACTCACATATATTTGCCTAAAACCTTAAGCATGATGTTTATGATGTTCATAGGGGTAGTGGTATGTATTTATATTAAAGAGAATGCCCCTAACATTGGTTTATAACAGCTTGTAGATACAATCAAGTATATTAAGGAAGCTCTCTTCTATTCCTAGTTTATTAAAACTACCTTTTAAAACCATGAGTAGTATGGAATAGCATAAATTATATTTTCTGTATCTATTGACATACTCTTTTTATTTTAATTGGTTATTATAGTACATTGTAATAACATATTGTTTGCTTTTATTTAGTTAATTAAGATATAATTGACATATATATTATATTAGTTTTAAGTCTATAACATGATTCCATATTTGTATATAAGTCTAGTTAACATCCATCATCACTTATAATTTTTCTTGTTATGAGAACTGTTAAGATCTACTATCTTAAGAACTTTCAAATACACAGTACAGTATTATTTGCTGTAGTCACCATTCTGTACATCTCCCTATAGTCCTCACCCATCTTCATCACTATAATTTTGCCACTTTACAAATGCTATGTAAATAGAATTATACAATATGTAGCCTTTTGAATTGGCCCTTTTCACTCAAGATAACTCGAGATCCATGGAAGTTGCTGTTTCAAAATATTGGTTCTACATTTTTCTTTCATTGCTGAGTCCACTGTATGGATGTATCACAATTTGCTTAAAAATGAAAACATTGCAGAGCATTTGAGTTGGTTTCAGTTGTTGGTTATTACAAATAAAACTGATATATTTGTGTGCAGAATTTTATGCGAATGTAATTTTTTATTTCTTTAGGGCAGGGTTGACAAACTATGGCCTGTAGAACAAATCTGGCCCATGGCCTGTTTTTGTAAAACCCAAAAGGTTTGTAATACCCACACTCATAAGAATATCTGTAACCAAAAAGAATAACAATGCCAAGTATTGGAGATGGTTAGGAGAAACTAGGTCCCTACTACATTGATTATGTTACTGATGGGAACAGAAAGTGGGACTGCTTTGGAATTAATTTGACAGTTTCTTACAGAAATATGCATTTAGCATGTGATTTACCAATTTGGTTTCTAGCTATTTATCCACATGAAATGAAAACATATGTTCACGCAAATGTAAAAATGCTTTTTACATTTTTTACAGGTTGAAAAAATAAAATGAATATGCCACAGAGATGGTATTTGCCTCACAAAACCGAAATGTTTACTATCTGGCGATTTATCAGAAAAGTTTGCCAACCTTGGCTCAGGAGTGAACATCCAAGAGGGCACTGGTGGGCCATGTGGTAAGTGCACATTTGACTTTGTAAGAAACAACCGAACCGTTTTCCAGAGTGGCTGTTACACTTTCTTTTCCCATCAGCAGGGTATCAGTTGCTCCACATGCTCATCAGCATTTAGTAAGAATTGTTATCGAAGAGATTTTAATAGGGATGTTATTGAGCTTTCGATTTGCATTTCTAGTGCCTAATGATGTTAATCATATTTTCATGTATTTATTTGCTATTCATATGTGATTTGTTAGTGAAATGTTTATTTAAATATTTTTTTCCATTTTGTAATTAAATTATGTATTTTCTAACTGTTGAGATGACAGTTTTATTTCTTTTTTAATAAAATATATAATCTGGGTACAATTCCTTTGTTGGTTATGTAAAATTGCAAATATTTTCTCTCATACTGTGGCTTGTTCTTCTTTCTCTAAAACTATTTTTTATCCAGCATATATTTTAATTGTGATGAAGTCCTATTTTATTGATATTTTTCTTTTATGTATTTTTTGCTTTTGGTGTCACGTCTAAAACTCTTTTTCTCACTGTAGTCATTAGAGATTTTCTCCTATGTTTTCTTCTAAAAGATTAAATGTTTTACATTTACATTTAGATCCAAGATCTAATCGAGTTAATTTTTATATAAAATAGAAGACTTTAATTGAAGATATTAAGTTTTAAAATTGGATAGTGTGATTCCACTAATTATATTCTTCCATTCAAATTTTAGAAAGAGCTTATTACTTTCAACAACAACAAAAAATGCCCTTGGAATTTTAATAGGGTTAGATAGAATCTACATATCTATTTGTGGACAAGTGTGTATTAAAACTATGGAATATGCCAATCTGAACATATAGTATTTTGCTCTAGTTTCAAATGGCCCTTTATTGTTTAAAACAGTATTTTATAATTTTAAATATGCAGGTATTTGACAGTTGGGAAGAATCCCTACCTCCCCTTAGTGCCAGCAAAACTTATATCTGCTTTTCTTAAAAAACATCTTTTACTTAGTTTTATTTTTGTATTTTGCATACTGGCAGTCTTTGTCTCACTTGAAAACATATATTATTATGGGTTTCACAAGTCATGGTGCCTAGGCACTTCAGAGGCATATGTCTTTGTAAGGTGAGCATAAAGAATATATAGAGAAATAAGAAAAATGATATTGTCTTGAATACTGAAGGAAAAAGAATGGCTTTATATATTTCTAAAATAACTATCAGAATCTGTCATTTCACTGGGGAACATTTCAACTTACTAAATATCTCCTTAATTTGGTTACTGTTATTAAAGTACCCACTCAATACTATTCAGTTTTATTTCTAAAATACATGAACTCATAGCCCCAGCCTGGTAGCTCAGTTGGTTGGAGCATTGTCCCAATAGACCAAGGTTGTGGATTCCATCCCTGGTCAAGGCACATACAGAAATCAACCAATGAATGCATAAATAAGTAGAACAGCAAATCAATCAATCGCTCTCTCTCTCTCTCTCTCTCACTCCCTCCCTCCCTCCCTCCTCTCAAATCAGTAAAAATAAAAAGTAACTAACAAACAAAAAAACATGTACTCATACAAGGTTTAGTTCTCTGTCCCATACTTTTCTGGGTTTTAGGACTTCTAAAAGATATTTACCCAGGAAAAATATATCTTAAGTAAAAAATTATTTAGTTGTTTTGAAATTGTCTAATGCAACTATTAGGTTGATTAATAAAGTATCATATTTTTATGTTTTTAGGAAATATTTGTGTGAGAAGTACTTTCTTTTTAAATCTGAGGACTAAGATGGTATATCTGATTAACGTTAATATTCTGAGAGTCTCCAATCGCATATTGTAATGCTAGATTAAAGTAAGATTACACAGTCTATTTTTCTTCATATGGAGCTGCAACTTAGAATACTTTTGAAAATAAGTTTTAGAGGTGGCTCCAACTTCATCAACTATATCATTATAACCGCATTTATTCTGTGATTAGCAGCACTCTTTTGAGAAGATTACATTGGATTGAACTTGCTAATTCACCAAAAAGCTTGGTTTCTTTAAGATGTCATGATTGCTAAATAAGAAAAAGATAATTAATCTTCTTAAATAAGTGTGATTTCTTAGAAGACATGCCTGAAGAATGTAAAATTTTGTTTCAAAGTTTCCTCTTTATCATTAGCTTTCAAAGTTCTTTTTGATAAAAAAAAATCCCTTTATCAAAATGCAAATAACTGCCATGAGCAATGAAATATTTTTATTCAGAAGGCCTAGGAAAAATCCAAACCTGTTATGATTAGGTTTATAAATTATTATGCTTTTTAAATAGCTATTAAAGTTTTTATTTCTAAAAAATGTACTATGAAATTAAACTTTGTACAAGGAGGCAACTTAGCATAATCAACTTTCTTATTGAGGTCTTATTACTGTTAATGGTAGAAAAAGACAGCATTTTTACCCAATTGAGTTCAAAGTTTAGATGGTAAGAGCAGAGTTATAATTCTTTAGTCATTTTTCTCTAATATACTCCTTGGTATGAGTTATTTTCACCTTATTCCCAGTGAGGCAGTGCTAAATTTTACTCTTTCTAAGGTTAATACCTCAGCACTTAGGTCTTGGATATAATTCATGCCTAGTCAATTGGGGCAGTATATTAGGATATATGTACAATATTCACTAACTAAAGGTGTTTGTTATGAACCTAGAATATGTGAATTGCTTTTATAGGCATGGAGGTATAGTAGTGACTAGCATAGGTGAAAATATCATGAATTTAGTTTTAATGAAACTCAATGTTTCTAGTTCTATTCTCACTTCTGTCAGTTTTTGCTGCAGGTATTTTGCCACTGTGTTATTAGATGAATACAATACATTTAGGATTGTTAGGTCTTTTTGGAAAATTGACTACTCTATCATTGTGTAATGCCACTTTTTATTCCTGGTAGTCTTCCTTGTTCTGAAGTCAGTTTATTAATACAGCTACTCCAGCTTTCTTTGGATTAGTGTTAGCATGCTATATCTTTCTTCATTCCTTTACTTTAACCTATCTGAGATTTTTTATTTAAAGTGAGTGTTTTATAGACAACTTATAATTGAATCTTGATTTTTTTCTATTTTGCATTTATTCTAACAATCTCTGTCTTTTAATTATAAAATATTTTAAACATTGCTAAAACTAGACAGTATCATGGTCTTAAATGTACCTATCAACCATCTTCAAAAATTACCAGCTTATTGTTAGTCATGGATTATATATAACTTTCACTTGTTCCATCTTCCTGGGATTATTTTAAAGCAAATTCCAGACATCATATAATTTAATCTGTAAATATTTTACTAGGCAAGTCTAAAATATGACTTTTTCTTAGATATAAACACAGTACCATTATCACATCTAAAAGAGATGACTCCTTACTATTATCAAATATTCATTCAGTATTCACATTTTCCCAATTCTCATATATATATACATATCCTATCTAATAATAGACAAACATGGTAATTAACCATACCTCCAACATGCTTCCCATTGGCTAATCAGGGAAATATGCAAATTAACTGCCAACCAAGATGGCGGCGAACAGGAGGCTTGGTTGCCCCGGCAATGGAGGAAGCCAATATTCCCCACCTGCCGCTGCCCAGCTCTGAGCTCCTGAAGCAACAGCTCCAAAAGATATAATGTTTCAATTATAGAAGCTAAAAGATGGCGGTTAATTTGCATATACCGGCTCTGAGCAAAGACTGAAGACAACATGGAAGCCAAGTGCTACCGAAGGGAGCAAAGTAGAGGCTGCGCGGACACAATAAAGGAGCCAAGGCTGCGGAGGCGGGAGGCAGGAGGTGGGAGGCAGGAGGGCAAACCCAGCCACAGTGGCTGGGAACGGGAGGGGAAACCCAGGGGGAGCGGCTGGGAGCGGGTTGGGCAAACCCAGCATGGGAGACGGGGGGGAAAACCAAGCCACAGCGGATGGGAACTGGAGGGGAAACCCAGAGGGAGCAGCTGGGGGCAGGTTGGGCAAACCCAGCAGCAGTGGCTGGGGGCGGGTTGGGCAAACCCACCAAGCTGGCTGGGGGTGAGGGGGTTTTGGGCAAACTCAGCCACAGCGGCTGGGGGTGGGAACAAAGCTCACCTCAGTGGGTTTTGCTCCCTTCTCTGCTTTGCTCCAGCCGCAGGAAGCCCTATTCTTGCAGGAATCTTCCTGCAATGGGCCTCTAGTATATATATAATTAGAGGCCTGGTGCATGAAATTTGTGCACTTGGGCGGGGGGGGGGTGTCCTTCAGCCCAGTCTGAGAGCCCTTGGGGGATGTTGGACTGATGGCTTAGGGTGACTCCCCACCAGCTGTGAGCCTGGCTTCTGGCTGAGCAGTGCTCTCCCTGTGAAAGCACACTGACCACCAGGGGGCAGCTCCGGAGTCCCCCTCCCCCACTCCCCTTTGCCCAAAGTGAGCACTTTTCTCCCTGACAATTTATGGCTCTAGCTGCTTCTCCTCCAGGTGGGCAGATCTCAAACACTGCATTTCTCTGGGTATGTCTTTCTCTCCTAATTTTTGTGTGGTAGTTTGCCCTGAAAACTCAGTTATTGTGATGTTACTATAGACATTTTCAGAATTTTTATTACTTAGGGGTTATCATTTGCTCTTAATGATATCCTAGTGATATAAGCACATGTGGATTAATTAAAAGGGGACGTAAGTATATGCTAATCATGAGTGAGTTTGCTGTCTCACATAAGCTTTGATAGAATATAGGACTTGTCCAATGTTATACACACATTTCTTTTCATTGCTGCCAACTCAGATAATGCTAAATGACTCAGAGCAAACTTGATAAGAGATATTTGTCTATTGAATTTCCTAATGGAAATTACTATGTTATGCATCCACCAACCCTACAGACATTCTAATTGATCGATCTCAGGAGACTAAACCCTTCATGAATACAACAGTAAGGGCAAGTCAACAGAAATGGTATGATATATGATTTTTAATGACACTCTTTGGCATGACCAAACAGATTAGATTCAAATAAATGATTTTGTATCTTGCTAGTTTACGATCCCACATTTAGTACCCATTCTAACAAAGCCTCTTCTACTTGTATTAAATATTTCTTTTTGTAAAGAAAAAATTTGGCTTAATTTAGTCTTTCCTGTTATTTATTTATTTATTTTTAGATAGAAAGGATGGGAGAGGGAGAGAGAGAGAGAAACATCAATGTGAAAGTGAAATATCTATTGGCTGCCTCCTGCACAGGCCCCCTACATGGGGATCAAGCCTGAAACCCAGTCATGTGTACTGAGCTAGAATCAAACCAGCATGGGACAGTGCCCAACCAATTGAGCCACATCTGCCAGAATCATTTTTACTTCTCTAACTTATAAAAATGTTTACATGATATGTTTTTTGGAGAGAGGTGGTAGCAGAACTTTGATGAGAGTACAAGTCTCATCAAAGACTTGTCTATTGAATTTCCTAATGAAAATTACTATGTTATACATCCACCAACCCTATCAAGAACTAATTGGACTTCCAATGGATTCCAAAAACATTGCTTACTGGACCTTGCTAATTGTACTGTATAGATTTTATTTCCTGCTCTGAAATAAAAAAAAAATGTTGGTTCGTCTTCAAGATAGAGAATAATGAGATTTTTTATCTGGCAACTGTCTCAGAGACCATACTATCTTACTCTTCATTTATAAATAAGGAAACTGAGGCTTAAAAAATTGAAGTGACTAAAGTAACTAAAAGCTGAAAACTAGAACTACAACTAGAACTTCAGAATAAATTATTGAATATTTACCACATATGAGGCATCGTACTAGGGAAGAGGGTTTACAGAATTGAATATGGAATGATGCTGTGTCCCTTGAAGCTCAATTTCTCAGGGGAGGAAAACATAAAGAGATGTTTACAAAGCACTGTGTGATGTTCTTACTCTAAATTTATGGAGTCAGAAACACAAATTTGAATCTCAATTCTACTTCTTAATTGACTTGGCAAGTCAATTAGACTCTCATATTCATTTCCTCATCTGTTAAATGAGGGTTAATATTAGTTACCTTAGAGTTGTTATTCTATTCAATGTAATGGCTCAGGTAAAAGTTCTTAAAATTGTAAAGCTTAGTAAAATGTAAAGGATTAATATTTATCCTGTGTACTTATTAACCAAAATGCACACACCCAGTGGTAAACTATGCTGCCATATCTGCATCCCACCCAGTGTAGGAGTAGGTACATATACAAAGTGATAGTGTATAGTTTTCATATCCATATTTTTTTTACCACATTCAGTTGGCTGTTTAGGTTAATCAATAGAATATACTCACAATTAAAAGGGCTCTTTTGAAAAAGTTATTTTCTATTAAATAAATTAATAAAGAAATTGCTTATTTTTCCTTTACTGAAAATCTGTCTTATTTGCTTAGCTTAATTAAATTTCAACATACTTGTGTGTTCTTTCTACACAATGATTATTGACAATTAGTAATTTTTAATAATGGAATTCTTCTAGTGATAAGGGAATTTATCCAGTCATGTGGCAGCCTAATGAATCTACATTTAATCTCTCTAGGGTAGGATTTGTATGTGACCATGATAACAAAAAGTTTCTGCTATATCTTGACTTCTAAAATAGAAAAATAGTTGCCTATCAGAGTCAAAGTGTGAAAGGAAATAGATGATGTGACAGATATAGGGAATGATTAAGGAAACAAGTTGTTTTTTGATTTATGATGCAGTGACTTTTAATGTGGACATATTATACAGCCATATTATACAATAATAGACTCATTCTCTAATATGATTTACAGATGTGCTACAGAGACGAGCACAAGAACTTTTATTCAAAGATTGTTATAGGCTAACTCATCTGAGTTTAGACGATAGCTCATCTCAGATTACAGGTGAGAAAATTAAGCCTCAGTTAGGTATCTAGCCCAAGATCAAAACGTTTGTGAATAGCTCTGGGATTCAAGTTCAAATTTATCCAAAGCAATGGTTTTCTACTGCCCACACAACCTTCCTTATGGTAAAAAAAAAAAAAAGAAAAAAAAAAAAAGAAAAAAAAAAAAAGAAAAAAAAAAAAAGAAAAAAAAAAAAAGAAAAAAAAAAAAAGAAAAAAAAAAAAAGAAAAAAAAAAAAAAAAAGATGATAAACCTATGTGTAAGAGTAGATGATGCATTTAATTAGTGTTTTAAGTGAACACATGGTGTTTACAATTAAAAAGATGACTGTGTTCCTTCCAGCGAAGGGCTTGGTCACTTCGTGGCAAATGTTACTATTCTTCAGCTAACATAATTCAATATCACCCACATTTTTATGAAAAGTAGGATTCTAGCTGATACCGATAAGATGATCTTAGAGAAATAAATGAGGCATTTTAAGAATTTCAATATATTATTTTGTAAAATATAACAAAATAAATATAGTGGCCTTTTCTCCTTAATTTCTAGAAAAACTAAGGAATTTTACTAGCTTTCTTTCTATAGATGTCATGATTTTAGGAAGAGACTAAGTAAGGGCATCAGAAGAATATCTTGATTTACAGCTCGACAATCTCAGGATTCTCACCCATTTTTTAGAAAAGCCTTGATATATCACAAGAAAATTATTGAACTCAGAATACCAAGTACTAGGCCTATCCTTTTTACTTTTATTAGTTTTTCTTGTCCAAAAATGTTTTTTCCCCTGTTTCTGAATTTAGATGCCCTTATCTAACAACTGAGGGACCAAGATATCATTATTTCTTAAGTGCTTTTGGCTCTGATATCTTAAGATGAAAAAATAACTTAAGTGAAGGATACTAATTTCATGCAAAAACAAAACTTTTTTCCTATGGCAAGCTTAGTCTAAAAAAAAAAAAGATTCAATATAAAACAAATAGAACAACAACAAAAGCAAAATCTCCCAAACATATTAGATTTAGAGGTTAGGGTAGATTGGAGTATTTTATAATGTGAATTAGGAACTGGGCATATGAAAAAAGAACAGCAAATGGCAAATATATAAGTAAATAAACTATTCCCCCCCCCTTTATATTTAAAAAGTAAGTGTAGCTATTGAAAGCAAATATAAAACAATCTAGTGTGGATTTCCATAAAGTAGGAAGGAATATACACCTATATATCTGGAAAGATTCTATATTTCATTTGGAATGGTAATATGTTAACTAAATACACCATGAAAAATTAGATATGTATATATTTTAATCCCTAGAGCAAGCACTATAATATAAGAAGATATAGCCAAAAAGTCAACAGATAAATTACAATGGAATGCCAGAATACATTCACATAATCCAAAAGAAGGCAGGAAAGGAGTAGCAGATGAACAGAAACTGACTAGAAAAAACAGACATTAAATAGTAAAATAAATGGTCAACCTAAATCTGAGCATATTCATTTGTTTTTTTAAATATATTTTTTTGTTTTTTTTTATTTTTTCACAGAGAGGAAGGGAGAGGGATAGAGGGTCAGAAACATTGATGAGAGAGAAACATCGACCAGCTGCCTCCTGCACATCTCCTACTGGGGTTGTGCCTGCAACCCAGGTACATGCCCTTGACCGGAATCGAACCTGGGACCCTTCAGTCCACAGGCCGACGCTCTATCCACTGAGCCAAACCCGCCAGGGCTGAGCATATTCATTATTACATTAAATGAAATGGGTTAGGTCTAGAGTTCCTGGCAAGATGTTGTAAACACAAGGTACCCTCTCTCTCCCATTGAATATGACTATAAATCCTAAAATAAAAACAAAACAAACAAACAAAAAATCCCAAAATGCATGGAATGGCTATTTGAAAACAAACCAACAAAAAACACCTCTGGAAAGTAAATAGTAGCAGTTAAATAAGGGAAGACGTGAATTAAATATACCACCATATCATCAGTGAATTTACCCCATTTTCTCCCTTCAGTATCCCCCAGTAGAGTTCAATTCATTTGAAACCTGAAGTGAGTACCACAGCACAG
>NW_006287104.1:531544-532134 GCF_000327345.1 Myotis davidii | reverse complement strand
AACCTTTCCTGAATTGTGGTTGCTGTTTGATGTTAATTTGGGGAATTCTCAATCATTATGTTTCAAATGTTTCTTCTGTTCCTTTCTCTCTATTTTTTCCTTCCAGAGTTCCATTGCACATATGTTGCACCTTTTATAGTTGTTCCATAGCCCTTGGATAGTCTGTATTGTTCTTTTCTTTTCTTTTTTTCTTTTTTTGGGGGGGGGGTCTTTTTTTTCTATTTGCTTTTGGTTTTTGAGGGTTTCATTGATATATCAGCAGCTCAGAGAGTCTTTCTTCAACTATGCATGTATTGTTCTTTTCTTTTCTTTTTTTCTTTTTTGGGGGGGTCTCTTTTTTTTTGCTTTTGGTTTTTGAGGGTTCTATTGATATATCACCAGCTCAGAGAGTCTCTATTCAACTATGCACAGCCCATCAAAAACATTATTCATTTCTGTTACACTGTTTTTCTATCTCGAACATTTCTTTTGATCCTTTCTTCTTTTTATCTCTCTGTTTACATTGCCTACCTGTTCTTGCATACTTTCGGCATTATCCTTAGAGTCTTTAGTGTATTCACCACAGTTGTTTTAAATTCCTGTCTGACAAT
>NW_006287104.1:529634-531497 GCF_000327345.1 Myotis davidii | reverse complement strand
AATGTTTAGATGTCAAGAAAAAAATGCCTCTGGACTATGAAATTTACAAGTGTTTCTCTGTTTCTTCCTCTACTCTTAGATGGTACAGGGTGGTGAGAGTGGACTGGAGTTAGGTACTTCTCCTCCCCAGATCAGTTAAACTCTGATGATACCTCAGTAGGTTCCAACCGTGGGCAAACTACGGCCTGCGGGCCGATTCGGCCCGTTTGAAATGAATAAAACTAAAAAAAAATAAGACCATACCCTTTTATGTAATGATGTTTACTTTGAATTTATATTAGTTCACACAAACACTCCATCCATGCTTTTGTTCCGGCCCTCCGGTCCAGTTTAAGAACCCATTGTGGCCCTCAAGTCAAAAAGTTTGCCCACCCCTGGTAGACTCTGGTTAATTAGTAATTACTTTCTCCTGAGGGAAGGCCTTGTTAAGAAGAAGAGTTCTCCGGTTTATTTCAAAATGATTCTTTTTCCCACCTCCTGCTGGAAGCTGGAGGAGAATTTTCTCTCTTATATACTGTGGGAATCTGGTTGAGCTTGTGGAGGTAAATCTCACAAAATATGGGGGCCATCCTGTGACTACATTCCCTGGAGCATTTATCATCAGAATTCTCCACAGTTTGTTATTTGCAGTTTTTTTTGTTTGTTTTGTTTTGTTTTTGTTTTTAATCATGGCATTGTTTCTGGAGACAGTTTCTGCTCATGAGTCTTGGCCCCGTAAGTGAGAATTTCCCGAATTCACCTGACTCTTCAATCTTGGGAGCAACAGTTTCCCCGTGTTCTCCCCACTCTTATGGATCCAAGAAAAGTTGTTGACTTTTCAGTCTGTTTAGATTTATGCATGTTGTTGGAATGAAGTGGAAACTTCTAATGTCCTTACCTTTGGAACTGCAAACCAGTAACCATCATTTCATTTTAATACTTGTACAATGTGTTCCAAAGCCATGATTAATGAATACCCACATATCCAGGTATTCATATCTTTTTCTTGATTTTCTATTTTATACTTTAAAAACTTACATATGATGCTTATTTATGATCTGTCTAGTCCTGTCTATGAAGTACATAACAGGAATTTATTTCCTTGCTTTTCTTATTTATCATAGGTTTTAATTAAGGAAAATATATGTAATAATTCCAATTAAAATAACATTAATTTGCAAAATAACACAAGACAAGTCTTATATCTAAACATTGCTTGCTGTTATTAATTTCTTTTGATAAATAAAAAATCCAGATTAGGTTATTGACATGCCATCCTGGCAACAAAATTCTAACTGTAATTTTCATTTGAGGTTAACCTTTTTCAGAAGCATATTATTAATCACATCCAAAGACATTCTTTCTTAGGACTTAAAAATATAACCAAATGGAGCTTTCTGAGATACCTATAAGGAATGAATTATCATTGTATTACAAATACATTTAAGAGAGTTGGTGTTTAAAATAAAGGTGTGTAAGTAGAGTGTACATCAAATTATGCATTATACACAAGGATCTAAACATAGCATGGTTCTAGTTTTAATTCAACTCATTTCTCACTAAGTATTACAAAACTAGAAAGTGCAGCTAAGTTTTAAAACCACATTTTTGGATTTAATCACTGTGATTGTCATTAGCCGTTCAAAAATAATTTAACTGCTTTCCTAGAACACCCAGTTGCTTTTTTTCTGACTCATTTAAATTAGGCCCAGTCATCTGACTCACTTTATAGTCAAGGAAATATAAGCAGGTGCGGCATGTGTCACTTCAGAGTGGAAACTTAGAGTTGGTGGCACACCCTTTTCCATTTGCAGTGATCTCAGAAGCAAAGGTTAAAATTAAGCTCTTCTCAACTGCATTTCTTGAGTGACTGCAGTGGCTCAT
>NW_006287104.1:528355-529591 GCF_000327345.1 Myotis davidii | reverse complement strand
ATGAGAGATTAAATTTTGTCACAGTAAGCCTCTGAAATTGCAAAATTGTCTGTTACCTCCATGTAGCCTTTCTCTATCTTGACTGACAAAGCAACCCTGCAAGATGTTATAGGTAAGAGAAGCTGCTAGGAGAAACACTTAAGAAGTCTGGCCCAAGAAATAGTGAGAGTGTGTCTCCAAGGGGCCAAGAAAAAGGGGGCACAAAGAAATGTTGATAGGATGAGCAGTACAAAAAAAGGATAAGGCAATTGCCAACAAAATGAATTGTATTTCATTCTACAACTCAGTTTCATAGGTGTCATGGTTGTGGTAAGATCTTAGCTCTACAGAACAGAATAGTCCTGAGAAATACGTTTGTGATAAACTCAACATGATATGATATTCAGTTAGAAGTGAGTCGCAATAATGCTTCAGAAGCCTACGATTAATCCAAGGTTTATAGAATGGAATATACTGTGTGGCACTGAGATCAGAAATGTAGGATCAGGAGCTGATTTTAGGGAAGATGTGCAGCCAAAGAGACAAATTAACTGTCCCTCACCAACATGTAATAGCAGAGAAGTACTCAAAACTGGAAAACACAGAAGAGTCACTGGTGCAGAACAATTTTCAAATCCAGCCCCCAAAATATTAGAAGTTCCTCAAGTAGTTCACAAGGCCTCAGAATAGTTCTTCGTGGTTCTTTTCTCTATCCTGTGGGATTTTTATTAAAATTGATAAATATTTTACCTTAGCCTATGCTATCATCTCCTTAATGAACCGGTGATGCTATCAATGTTATTTTTCTTGCACCTTTAAATGTCATTTATATTTTATAAATCACAGCATCTTTTCTATAGTATTTCATTTCAGTTCAGCTGAGGTGAAAGTCTCAATAATGGCACCTCTAGAATGTGCCAGAACTTGTCAGTGTGCTTCCTGCTCCCAACAGCGGGGCGTGTTTGTCATCCATCCAGTGAGTGACCCACTTCTATGTTCTCTAGAGTCTACATCCTAGGATGGAAAACTCCTGCACTAGGTCTCTAGTAATAGAGTCTGAGCATGTTTTCCTATGCAAGTAGTTTTTAGGGAGTGTTCTCAATAGGCATTATTAAGGGGTAAGAAAGTAAAGGCAGGTGAGAGGAGGAAGAAAAATCAGTAAGGTCTGCAGCATATGTTGCACAACAGAGATTTTTGTTGTTTTATTTTTTTACAAGTGGTAGGGAAGAAGGGATTTTTGTTTAGTTTTGACACTGA
>NW_006287104.1:526274-528062 GCF_000327345.1 Myotis davidii | reverse complement strand
ATTGTTGTAGAGATATCTGGTCACTCATAATCATCTTTCTTTGAATAGATCGGGGAGGTGGATGAAGAGTGATCCATTTAAATAAATTTGCCTGCCATTGTTTCAAATCCTATTATATTCATTTCAATTTCATCATCATCATCATTATCATCATCATCATCATTGAAACTATAACGCACTAGTAGGGAGTGTGCAAATATCAGTAGAAGAAGTGACTTGAAAAAATCAGGTCACAGCACCATGATTTCTACTAAGTATATTGATGGGTGGGACAGAGTTTAGTTCCAGCAGAAAACTCGTGTCTGGTATGTTGGATGGGGCATGTTTAAGGGTGTGTATCACACTGACTAAATCAACACAGTGAGGGTTATGGGAATATGTATCCATACACTAAGAGAGAAAGGATTCTTTCACACTCATTCAAAATGTTGTGTCTTTAGTACCAGAGTGATATGTGGCACACAGAATCTTCAAATGAGCAGATGGAACTTGGATCCCCTGAGTTTCATGGGACAACATATCTGTAATAGGAAAAAAAAATTATCAGATTCTCTTTCAACTTCCTTTTAAAGTGCCTCCTTGGTTGGTCTGGGAAAGGGAAGTGAAAGGAAACAACATTTATTCCATGGATGGGTTAAGAAAAGCACTGTGCTCCACCCTTTATAAATATATAATTTTATTTAATTTTTAGAATAATCCTTTAAGGTAAACCATAGTTTCTATTATTAAGATAAAGAACCAAATCCCAGAAACACCAGATGGACAAAAGTGTAGCTCTTCGTTACTGTGTATGTGTATTTTTTTTTCCCATGGGATTAATTAATGCATACTTTTCATATGTTATTTTGAGTCTGTTATTGAAAAAAAGGCAAGAAATGCTGATGTTATTCTCACATGAAATAAGACTTTTTACATAATAGTCACCATGGATTTTCTTACACTAAAATCCATGCTAGAGCAAGCAGGAAAATAAAGGATATCTAGTTTATATGAATACACTCTCTCACACACTTATGCCCTGTGTTTCAAACTCAGCCATAGAAATCAGTTCTGACATATGGCCAGTGATTAAAAGAATTTGTACAGCAAGAAAAACACTTCTGGGGCAACAGGAAAACCTAAATTTCTTAATATACTAGGTTTTTCTCTCCAGATAATCAATTTTGATAGGTAGTGTACTTTATTATGCATTCCACACATATGCTTTTATTTCCTACTAAAGGCCCGGTGCACAAAAATTTGTGTACTCGGGGAGCGGGGGGGAGGTCCCTCAGCCCGGCCTGTGCCCTCTTGCAGTCTGGGACCTCTCGGGAGATAACGACCTGCTGGCTTAGGCCTGCTCCCGGGTGGCAGAGGGCAGGCCCAATCCCTAGGTGCAGCCCCTGGTCGGTCTCAGAGCAGGGCCAATTGGGGCGTTGGGGCGCCTTCCCCTGTCATGCACAGAGCAGGGAAGATTGGGAGGTTGCGATGCCACCCTCAATCATGCTCAGGGTAGAGCCGATTGGGGGGTTGGGGCACTGCCCTCTATCACCCACAGAGCAGGGCCGATCAGGTGGTTGGTGCGCCGCCACTGTCACACTCAGGGCAGGGCAGATGGGGAGGTTATGGCTCTACCCCGTCACACACAGAGCAGGGCCCATGGGAGGAGGGGGGCGCCGCACCCTGTCACACACAGAGCTGCAGGGCAACCAGGGGTTTGGGGAGCTCCCCGCATCAGGCACAGAGCAGGGCCAATCAGGGGGTTGGGGCACCTTCCCCTGTCATGAACAGAGCCGGGCGGCTAGGGAG
>NW_006287104.1:480943-526166 GCF_000327345.1 Myotis davidii | reverse complement strand
GCTTGGCTCCAGCTCTTAGGCCTCTGCTGCTGAAAGTAGGTTTCTGGCCTTTGCTTACAATGTTGCAAATCTGCTGGCTGAAGTCCGGTGGTATTTGTTACAGAGTTTCTGAAACTGCCGGCTCAGAGGCCTGCAGCCGCAGGCGGGGAACGCAGGCGGGGAACCGTTGGAGTCCTCTGTCACTGAGGCAAGCAATCCTCATTTTAGTTTCAAGCTGCCTGGCTGCTGGCGGCCATCTTGGCTGACAGTTAATTTGCATATCTCGCTGATTAGCCAATGAAAAGGGTAGTGGTCGTATGCCAATTACCATGTTTCTCTTTTATTAGTGTAGATACCTGTTAATGAGGGAGAAGAAAAGCAAGAAGTTTCAAGAAGATATATGTAATGTTGGCAAACATAATCTGAGAATGGTGATGAACAAGATTTTTGTAAGTGAGAAACACCTACTTTGGAATTATGATTATAATACCAAAATATGAGAGTAGTACTAGGTTCAGACACAATTGAGAGAAAAATTACCAGAAAATTCAAATAGGGCTGATGTAACAGGAGCTAATCCTGATTAAATGCCTATCTTTCATGCTCGATAGATCAGTGACCTCTCTGTATACCAGAATCCTCTTTCTAATATTGAGGAAGGGCTCACTCAGTGGATAGCTGTATAAATAAAAGTTGAAGAAGTTCCTAACTTAGGATTTTATGAATATAACCAGTGGACATACTAAGAGTGGATGAACCTTCCATGTGAATACAGAAATAAGTACATTGGTACACTGGTGAATGTTCTCCCATTCAGTGGGCTGCCCTTTCATTTTGAGGATTTTTTTTTCTGTGCAGAAGCTTTTTCATTTCATGTACTCCCATTTGTTTATTTTTTCTGTTTCCCTTGCCCAAGAAGATATATTGGCAAAAATATTGCTATGGAGAAATGTCTGAGATTTTACTGCCTATGTTTTCATGTAGAATTTTTACTGCCCCATGACTTATACATTTAAGTTTTTTGTCCATTTTGAATTTATTCTTGTATATGGTTTAAGGTGGTGGTCTAGTTTTATTTTCTTGGATGTACATGTTCAGTTTTCCCAACACCATTTATTGAAGAGACTTTCCTTAACCCTATTGTATGTTCTTGCCTCTTTTGTCAAATATTGGCATGGGTTTATTTCTGGGCTCTCTGTTCTGTTATATTGATCTATATGCCTGTTCTTACACCAGCACCAGGCTGTTTTGATTATAGTGGCCTTGTAGTATTTTTTGATACCAGGTAGTGTGATATCTTCAACTTTGTTCTTCTTTCTCAAGACGGGTAAGGCTATTGGTTCCATATAAATTTTTGGAACATTTGGCCTAGATATGTGAAATATGCCATTGACATTTTAATAGGAATTGCATTGAATCTATAAATTCCTTTGGGTAGTATAGATATTTTAATGATGTTAATTCTTCCTATTCATAAACACGGCATTGCTTCCACTTATTTTTATCTTCCTCAATTTCTCTCAATCCTATAACTTTCTGAGTACAGGTCTTTTACCTTCTTGGTTAAATTTATTCCTAGGTACCTTATTTTTTTTTTGCTGCAATAGTACCAGTAAATTTGATTTTTTAAAATTTATTTTTCTGATAGTTTATTACTGGTGTATAAAAATGCCACCAATTTCTGAACATTAATTTTGTATCCTACTACTTTATTGAATTCATTTACCAATTACAGTAATATTTGGTGGAGTCTTTAGGAGTTTCTATGTACAACATCATGACATCTGTGAATAATGGTGATGACTTGCCTTTTTTAGTTCAAAGTCTCTGGGTCAGAGGATCTTTACCTACAGGGCAGTGTTAATGGAGTCCTTTCTATACTTGGACTCAATTTAGAGGGTTATATCGTAGATTTCAATCCTGATGCAGTAATGGGAAATTATTTTTTCAGGTCTTTGACTAGGAGAGAATGTACTTTGTGTGTGAGAGGGATGTGAATGATTTGTAGACAGATGATATATTGAACTAGATTTTTAAGATGCCTATAAATTTTTTGCATTTTTTTTCATCAGAAGTTGGGATCTATTCTTGCACTCCTTGAATCAGGTCTTGAGCACACAGCTTGTTTTGAGCAATAAATCATTAGCCAATGTAAAACTAGTAGAGGCTTGAAAAGTACCTATTGCATTAGGGTATAATCTTAATTTTCTTTTAATCCTCACCTGTGGATATTTTTTCACGGATTTTTTAAAAGAGTGAAAGGGAGGGAATGTAGGAGGGAGGGAGAGAGGGAGGGGAGGGGGGAGGGGGAGGCGAGAGGGAGGGGAGAGGAGAGAGAGAGAGAGAGAGAGAGAGAGAGATCAATTGGTTGGGCTGAGATAGGACCTTTACTGGGAATCAAACTCATGATCCTACACTCTAACCACTTAGCACACTGGCCAGGGTGGGTATACATTCTTTTATTTCTCATAACCATTGCATCACTTTGTGGACAACCTTGGGTTATGGGATAAAAGACTATATAGAGGAAGAGACACCTGCTATGCTAGCCATCCAAGCTTTCTTGGCTGAGGCACAAAACACATGAATGGAGCCATCCGGGACCATACAGCACCATCTAAACTAGACCAGATCAGAAGAACCTCTTAGCCAATCCTCAGACTTGTGATAAATGTAATTATTTTGTTGCTTTAACCAACATTTTGGGGTGACTTTTAAGAGGCAAAAACATGACTTGTTACCAAATTATTTCAAAACAAATTCCAAATGGGTTATAAATCCCTTAGAATCAATATACCTATTATATACAGCCTCAATCTATTTCTTTTAACTTACAATATAATTCTGATAAATTGGCCAAGGAGTAGATTCTTCTTTCACCCATGCAGGTTATACTCAAAGTGATTCAAAAGCAGAGGCAACAATTTGGAAATGTAATTAAAACCACCAGCAGTGAAGTATATAAAACAAATGATTCTTTGCTTATGATAAAGAGCAATGTTGCTATCTCACAGGATTATTGAATATAGTATTTCTGTAGAATCTGACATGTTGATGATGCTAACATGCAACAAATAGGACTCCAATAATTTGTGTTTATAATGCGTCTGTCATAGCAATCAAAGGGAAAGTCATGGTCAGCATTTGGGAATTTAAAATTTTAAGAAGGTTTAGAGCTTTTTACACTATTTTAAAAATATAACTGATGAAATGAATGCTGCCTAGCATGTTTTAGGAGATTCTATGTTAATCTGTGTTCATAACAATATAAATATCTTTGATTCTGAACCTTGTTATATTTATCTGTCTATCAATCCATCCATTATATATCTAAACACACTATATGAGTATTCTCTGCATACCAGCATTCGAGTTTATAAAGTTATTTTTAGAAACATTATCCACCAAAATGCTTAAAACAATTATTTAATGGCACTAAAATTCTTAAACTTAAAGGAAAGTTTCAATTTTACAAAAGTTCAGATAAGTAAAACATTTTTTTATGTCTATGGTCAAAAATTAAGAACTTGTGCCCTTGTAATTTATGTATAATTTTCAGCTGAATGTGTGTGGCAGAATCTGCATTTCCTTACTTCATAGAGGTCCGATTTATTTTTAGCCTCTCTATAAATGGGGAAAATGCCATAGATGATTCTTTTCTCTTATAATAGATGTGAGGCACAGGCATAAGTGGGGGAACATCTGAGAAAACATATAATATATAGATTAGAGTTTGTGAAAGAAGATATAACTAGAATGAGGCTTGTGTAGCAGGAAGCCCAAAGAAAGATCCTGAGAAAGATCTCAGACAGAAAGCCACATTTATAAAGGTGGTATGGAGGAGATCTACCTTTTTGAACCCAAAAGTTCAGATTTTATGTATTTTATCGGAAAGAAATGGGAATACATGATTTTTAGCATGTTTTTATGTTATTTGGTCTTTGTAAACAGATCACTTATGAGAGAGAGCTTAAATGAATGCTGTGATCATTGTTAGGACAGTCTCTGTCTCCTGAACATTTCAGGGTATTGTAGTTGTTGAGATAATGAAAGTTGCTGTTCATATCTAACAAACATTATATAATCCAAACAACATATAGAGCTCAGGAACTGTCCTAAGTTATACCCTATAAAACAGTGACTGATCAGAAATGAATGAGCTAATCTTTCCATATAAAAGTCATCAAGATTAATATAACTATTTCTGTGAAAGACTGAAATAAATTTTATTTTTATAAGTTATTAATTTGCTTGACTAAAAATGCACAGTTTAATGCTGCTTAATTCTACGCATTAATAACTGAGTAAGTGCTGGCACCCATGTATTGTGGAAGGTCCAGGTACGTATGAAAAGCTCAATTTTGGCTTAAAGTTGACAGGTCACTTTCCTTTAGAGCCATGCTTCAAAAGGCTGCAAAATTTCTGCTGCTGGAAGTTTATTCAAAGAAAATGAACATTTAATATTATTGTGTTATCATTCTCATTTCATCTCATTAATGAATTATTTTAATGAGGCTTATGTTGATTAGCTATAATGACTGCTAATGATCATATGTACTAAATTTAGGCAGATGTTAAGGGATTTATTCTAAAAAGTACCTTCTGTAATAAATCTCAAGAGAAGCTAGTGAGAGAAAGCCAGAGCCTTCTGCAGTCACCATGATAATGAATTAACCGTGACCTGAAGAGGCAGCATGATGTCTATGGCATATGATTTGGCTCACATACAGAATGGAAAGAACAGGTGCTTCGAGGACTTTACACCTTGAATGCAAAGTATTTTTAGAAGTGTTGACACACAGAAGGAAATGAAGGTTTTCATGGCAGAACAAAGAATCCTTGGATTTCCATCATATATTTGTTTTAGAGTTAAAAGTGTCTTCCTAGATGTATTAGTCCAATCCTATCCAGTGAAGTTTCCAAGTCATCCAAAGTCAGATGGGGCGTATTAAAACTATAAACCAAGTCTGTGTTTTTTTGTTTTTTTGTTTTTTTTTCACATGCATGGTCCTCTAGGGCCATTTACTTGGGCAAATTTCTTGGATATTTAATTCAACAAATTTTACTTTATTCAGTTTTATGTATTGAGTGTTTATATGAAAGCACAGTAGTAGGTACTGAACCATGATCCATGCAAATAAATTTCTTTGCCCACTTTTGGTATTCTAGGGATTGAAGTAGAAAACAAAATATATGGTTAGCCATTCAGCAGAGGATCAATTTCAGTATCTTTGAATTTGAAGTCTGCAATAGATAGGATTACCAAATCCTGTGTGGTAGGTGAACAGTCGTAAGAAAAACCCAGATCTCCATGGCTTAGCCCATTATTACCCAGTCATGTTACAGTTCAATAAGTGGTTTCCTGGGTAGCTTTCCTCATAGTTACTTACAGGCCCAGTAATCCTCCATATAGTGGCTTTGCTAACCTGCAAGGAGTTCAGAGTCCTCCACTGTATCAAATGTTGATTACATATAATGGCAGCTGATGAACTAGAGAGTTACCAAAAAGGTTTTTTTTTTTTTAAAAAAAAAAAATATGGTCTGTAATTAGCATACTTCACTTCCTTTCATAATCCATTGGCTGAGTTTTGGTCCCATGTTCCCATTTAACTACCAAGCAGGATGAGAAAGGTAAGCCTTCCTTTTTTTCTTTTTTCTTTCCTTAATTTTTTCTTCTCCCCCTTTTTATATTAAACTACAGTTGATGTTCAGTATTATTAGTTTTAGCTATACAACCTGTGGTTAGACATTTATATAACTTATAAAGTGATAAATCTAGTACCCATCTAATACCATGTGGAATTATTATAATATTATTGACTATATTTTATATGCTGTTCTTTACATCCCTATGACTACTCTGTAACTGTCAATTTGTACTTCTAAATCCCTTCACCTTTTCACCCAACCCTCCAACTCCTCTCCCATCTGACAACCCTCAAAATGTTGTCTATGTCTATGAGTCTGTTTCATTCTAATTGTTTATTTTGTTTTTTTGAGATTCCACATATAAATGAAATAATCTGGCATTTGTCCTTGACTGTATGACTTATTTCACTCAGCACAATATCCTCTAGGTCCATATATGTTGTTGCAGATAACAAGATGTCATTCCTTTTTTATGACTGAGTCATCTTCCATTGTATACATGCACCGTTTCTTCTTTCTATTCAGCTAATGATAGGCTGCTTCTGTATCTTGGCTATTCTAAGTAATGCTTCATTAAACATATGGATGTGTGTCTTTTTGATTTAGTGTGTTGAGATTCTTCGGATAAATACTGAAAAATGGAGTTGCTGGTTGATCCTTTTTCCCTTGTTATAACCTTTGCTTTCATGTCTATTTGGTCTAGTGTAAGTATTTCTTTTAAAATTGGAGGATACGGTACTAGGATGAATCTTAATATGTCATTGGAGAGCCTTACTTATATCCTGTGTAAACTGAATTTTTGCTTCTCGTTTCCTATCCTTGATTCCTATGCAAGGCTGTGTGCAAGGCTGAAGATAACAATGCTACTCCTGTTTTCAGAGAGATGATAACTAACATACACCAAGCAGCTCTGCTAGCATAATCTTGTGAAATTATTCAGATAGGTTTATAAATTATATGTTATTGGACCTATTCTATAGCAAAACAGACTAAAAAATGTTGAGTAGTTTGCCCAAGGTTACATGATGATTAGATGATAGACCTAGTACTGAAGCACAGGTCCCTCTGATCCCAGAGCCTTTGATTCTTCCATACTTACCATTACCTATGCACTTATTGTGCATTATCTCATGGTAGACGAGGTACTTTATTTCCTGTATTTTACACTTGTGGCTTCTGGGGCTCAGAGATTAAGTGGAAGTTTCAAGTTCACATTAAAAGTAACTGATTTAGTGTTAATTAAAACTCATGTCTTTTGGTTTCAAATTTCAGAATATGTCAATGTAGCTTTTCTCCAGATCAGATTTAAAAAAGGATAATAATAATTGATCATCCCAATCAAATCAGAAATTGAGTGGTTCTAGGCTAACATATGAATCTCTAAACCTTGGAATGTCTGAGGCAGGAAATACAGTTTACATAATGAATATGTAAAATGTGACTAAAAATATTATCACCTAAACTTTTCTATATCCAGGTTTCCACAGTACTTAAGAAATATGGCTTTGAGGGATAAAAAATGTTTTAAAAAAATCCACATAGAAAAGCTGTTAATACCCAATAATTACCAGCACAAGTTTGTGTACAATGATTCAGCTCTCCTTGCTCCATTATTATCTGCTTTTGGCAAATGAGCCAAGTGAGGCTCAAAAGCGTTAGACTTGTGCATGGCCACATGCTGGTATGTGAGAATAAATTTAATGCCAAGTCACTACATAATGGTTTCTGAAATGCTACTGAAAAGCCTGTGGGGACTAATAATCAGATACCACTTGACCCAAGGAAGAAACCTCCAAACAGAAACCCTGCTTCCTTTTAACTGCTTCTGTGGAGCGTTGGCCCAGACTACCAGGTTAACAGCTATAACTCTGTTGTAATTATCCACTCAGTTGGGTGCATCTATAGGAGCCTGCCTCCTATGTTTAAGCCTAAGATTTATCTTCTGTGATATTAAACACAGTTTGCTGCTTAAAGATAATTCAGTTTCTCTCACAAATAAGCTTACTTTTATTGTTCAATAAATGTTGTGCTTGATTTTCTGCTTTCACCTGGGAGAACATGTTTCCCCAGGCATGCAAGAGTCAAACACTTTATCTTGTCCTTTGCTGTGTTCATTACATTTTCTGATACCATTGAATAGACTGCAGTGCACACACACCCCTTTTTACTGCTTATTTATTATAATTTGTTGATTTACTTTCAACAATTTTTATTCTTCTGAATTTGTCACTAAGTCAGTCAATTCATATTAAAATTTCTGTATAATCATGGCAAAGAATTGATAAAATATTTCCCCTTACATTCTTGGAAAATGTTACAAAAAAAAGAGGAAATCTGATTGAATTTTTCATTGCTGAATAATTTCCTTTGGCTACATCTCAAGGATAGGGATTGGTGGATCAAGGCTGGAGCACTATGTTGATGCTCTTTTTCAATTTTTGGCTTCTCAGAACGGATTGATTCTACACAAAAAAGTGGGCAGAGCCCTAACCGGTTTGGCTCAGTGGATTGAGTGTCTGCCTGCAGACTGAAGGGTCCCAGGTTCGATTCTGCTCAAGGGCATTCTTGGTTGTGGGCATATCCCTAATAGGGGGTGTGCAGGAGGCAACTGATTGATGTTTCTCTCTCATCAATGTTTCTAACTCTATCCCTCTCCTATCTGTAAAAAATCAATAAAATATATTTTAAAAATACAAATAAAAACACAGCATTGTTTTAAAAAATAAAATGTGGGCATAGAAGGTTATAAGGAAATACCTGGTACCATCTGGGTCCCAGGCTCAGGGCATTCCACCATCATGGCACTGTCAGCCCATCCAGTCCCAGGTACCAAACTAGGACCTAGGAAATTTTAAGGACAGCACTTCACAGTGTGGGGTCCCCTGAGGCATAGGAAAGGCAGTATTGTCCTAGTTATAAAACTTTATTATGAGCCTTAATGTAACTCATTTTGTGAAATTAGGTAAACGGTCTTACTTCTCTGAACTATAGCTTTCTTAAGTACAGGTAAGGAAGAAACATACATGTGGATAAGGGTAAAAAGAAGTAATATATGTAAAACATTCTGTGCCTAGAATATTTTATGTATTGGGAAACCTATTTTTTCTTCTTAAAGGGTCTAATTTCTATATCACTTTTGAAGGTTTTTATGATACAGGAAAAATGACCTCAAGCAAAATTTTGAAGGGAATTTTGGTTCCTCTGGCTTCCTCTATTTTATCTTTTTCCCATTGGTTCACTTTGCCTTATGTCACTCTCCATGCTTTTTCTCCAAACATGTTCCTTAGGATGATTCTCAATGTTATTTACGTACTAGTATGAAAATAATGTCACTCTATTTCAACTATTAGCAATTTATGCATTACATTTAGTAAGTATTTATTGAGTACCTCTTTACCAGATATTATGGGAGATACTGAATATGAAGTGCTAAAAGGGCCACATTCATATTTTGTGTGATCTGTGCCATCACACAGGTCTTCTTCTCAAAAGTGTGCCAAGCTTGGTTCAATGCTCTGGTATCCTCATTTTCAAATTCTTAATAGTCTTTCATTTTGCACTGGGCGCCACAAATTATGTAGCAGGTCTTGAGTGTTAAAACTAAAAATTATATTTTCTACACTCAATAAGTTTGCAAGCTACAAATTCACCTAAAATAATAAACCAACAAGAAATGGATAATATATAAAGTTTTTAAAAGGAAGGAGTATTATTTGAAGTAGAAAAAGAGGGCAAAACTAATTAAGCTAGAGCAATTAGGAAGGCATCCTTTAAGATGTGATCTGACACTTGAAGAATGAGTACTTGTCAGTTATGTTAGTAGCTAACACACACACACACACACACACACACACACACACACACACATTTAGACACCCAGAAGTGGATAAGAGTTTGACACTTCCAAGGAATTTTAGAAGTGAGCCTGAGGTAAACCTGGAGAAGGAGGTAGGAACCAGATCACACAGAGCTTTGTAGGCCAAGGTACAGATTTCATATGTTATGGGACGCAGAGTTAAAAATCTAGACAAAGTATGTCCATGCTCACACATGTGCATGCTTTAATATGAGGAATGAATGACTCTCAGTGACTCCTTAATGTGATTCTGAGTATGGACATGGCTGGATAACAAAGACCAGGAAGAAGATGTTGCTATTCTCTATAAGAGAGAATTCAGAAAACTAAAGGACATGTTTGGGAAGGCAGTAGGAGATTTCTGCTTTGAAATAAACTTTTTGACCCAACATTTTTTGATATTTCCTCTTAAAAATATGTGTTAAGTTTTTATTGGCCTCTTAACCACAGCTTTTGCTTTGGTCCCTATGCACTGTATCCCAAGGGGAAGGATGTTCTACCTCTATATTTCTAACTTAGCCACTGGAATAATGCACTGGGTCTAGTCTTTATTTCTCAAAATGCCCATATAACTCAGAAAGAAATAAGATAGTTGTGATGGGTAATGGTTAATTTTATGTGTAAGCTTGACTTAAGCAAGGGATGCCTAGCTAGTTGGTAAAATATTCTTTGGCGTGTCTTTTAAGGCGTTTCTAGAAGAAATTCAGTCCTTGACTCAATAGACAAAGTAGAGCTCAGCCCTCACCAACATGGACAGGCATCATTGAATATATTGAGGGTTCATATAGAACAAAAGTTTAAAAAGGGCAAATTCCCTCTGTCTTCTTGAGCTGGGTTATCCATCTTTTTCCTAACCTTGACATTGGAGTTCCTGATTCTCAGCCCTTTGAACTCTAGGACTTACACCAATGGCCCCATAGTTCTCAGACCTTGGAACTCAGACTGCAACTTACATCATCATAATCTGCCATCGTTCTCAGGATTTGGGATACAACCTGATTTATACCACTGGTTCTCCAACTTGGAGATGACAGATTGTTGGATTCTTGGACTCCATTACTAAGTAAGTCAATTCTTGTAATAAGTATGTTACTTTTTCATATAGGAGATATATCCTCTATGTTATCTATTTATATGTATTTTATCTATCTATCTATCTATCTATCTATCATCTATCATCATCATCTATCATCTATCTAGCTACTTATCTAGCTACCATCTATCATCTCCTTTTGCTTTTGTTTTTCTGAAGAACCCTGACTAATGCAATAGTATAGATGATGACACATCATTGGGAGAATGTTGAAGAATATCCGCTCCACTCAGAAATTGAATAAATGTAAAGTAATAAACTTAAATAAATGGCCTCAGATAATGATTAATGACAGGAAAAGATTATTTTTAGTTAATATGTAGTAAACCCATATTTTGTGATAGTGTATAAATCTATGTAAATAGATTAATAGTTAACATATATGCCCAAAAGCACTGTGTGACTTTGAGGAAGTTATGCACTCCCTCTGAACTTCAGCTTACTCAATTGAAAAATGAGTATAAAAATATCTACTTGGCCCTGACCGGGTACCTCAGTTGTTATGAGTATGATCCCTATACACCAAGGTTGGGGGTTTGATTCCTAGTCAAGGGACATTCAGAAATCAGCCAATGAATGCAGAAATAAGTGGAAGGTCTATCAGACCATCAAACCTCAGAGGGAAGGTAGGGGAGGGTGGGGGTAAGGGGGAGAGATCAACCAAAGGTTACTTATATGCAAGCATATAGGCCTAACCAATGGATACAGACAACAGGGGGTGAGGGCATGAGTGGGGGGATGGTGGGTAATGTGGGGATAAGGACACATATGTAATAACTTAATCAATAAAGTAATTTAAAAAAGAAATAGTCAAATGAAAAATCTCTCTCTCTGCTTTCCTTGTCATTGGGAGAATGTTGAAGAATATCCGCTCCACTCAGAAATTGAATAAATGTAAAGTAATAAACTTAAATAAATGGCCTCAGATAATGATTAATGACAGGAAAAGATTATTTTTAGTTAATATGTAGTAAACCCATATTTTGTGATAGTGTATAAATCTATGTAAATAGATTAATAGTTAACATATATGCCCAAAAGCACTGTGTGACTTTGAGGAAGTTATGCACTCCCTCTGAACTTCAGCTTACTCAATTGAAAAATGAGTATAAAAATATCTACTTGGCCCTGACCGGGTACCTCAGTTGTTATGAGTATGATCCCTATACACCAAGGTTGGGGGTTTGATTCCTAGTCAAGGGACATTCAGAAATCAGCCAATGAATGCAGAAATAAGTGGAAGGTCTATCAGACCATCAAACCTCAGAGGGAAGGTAGGGGAGGGTGGGGGTAAGGGGGAGAGATCAACCAAAGGTTACTTATATGCAAGCATATAGGCCTAACCAATGGATACAGACAACAGGGGGTGAGGGCATGAGTGGGGGGATGGGGGGTAATGTGGGGATAAGGACACATATGTAATAACTTAATCAATAAAGTAATTTAAAAAAGAAATAAGTCAAATGAAAAATCTCTCTCTCTGCTTTCCTTGCTCTCTCAAATCAATAAATTAAAATAAAATAAAATTTAAAATATATATTCTTGGACTCCTTGACACTATTAATCTTACTACCTGCCTAATATTTCTTTCCCCCCGCCTGATAATAATGTTTATTATATGTTATCACTTGCTTCAGCAAGCCGTGGCAGTCCCTTGATCTTCTGGCACCTGGCTTAAGTGCTACTCCTGTTTCCCTTTGAAGAATTCTGTGTTGTTGTTGTTGTTTTTCTACCAGGGAATATTATATTGTTTTAAAATGCCCTGTTTACCATGGAAATGCAAAAAAAGGAACTTCTTCACCTTTCTTGAGGAGGCCAGGAATGGTTTTTAAGGTGAAATTAGTCTTAAAGGATGAATAAGAGTGCTCTAAAAAATATAAAGGAAATATGTGCAAAGGGAAGGAGCAAGAAAGAGCATAGCCTGTTCAAGATTCATGCAGAACCTTGTAGACATGATTATTTATGTGTTAACTACTGATTCAATGATAATTAGAGCTTTCAGAGTGAAAGTCTTTTGAAACACAGTTTACATAAAACTTTTTTCTTTAGTTAGCCCTCATTCTCTATAGAATAAAGACGTTAGTTAAAAAAAATTCCCTGTTTATTTGTCTGCCTCCCCTAAGACTCTGATTTCTTGAGAACTGGGAGAACTTAATCTCTGGATCCAGAATCTTGGATAATGCAGGGTGGTATTTAATCAACTATTCCTGTGTGACTGAGTTAGTCACACACAGAGGCATTATAAAGATTTTATCATGTAATACATATAAAAGAACAATTGCTCAGTGAATATGATCAGTAAATGAGAGCTGATATAGAATGTGAACTTTTTCTTAAGTTCTTTAGGTCTTTGATTATCTGAGTAGACTCATTATAAGTACAAAGAAGTAGAGACATGCACCAATCCATGAAGCCAAAGCCTGGGAGAAAAGCTTTTCTAAGGAAGGGACATGCTTTGCATACCTTAATCCTTTCTAAATGTTTATTTCATTGATTCCAAACCTCTTCTGAAACTCATAAACATGTCCATCAGAAAACTTGCATAGGAGAATCCTTTTGTAAACCTCTTTGGAATGGGTACGATGCTTTGTTGTTTTACTGATTTTATGCTTGGAGAAATTGATTGACAAAGAATGCTTCTAATTTGACTCACAACTAGGCTTTCTATTAATACTTGATTACTTGTTTTATAAAAGAGGGCAATTTTATATTACTCAAGCATCCTCTTCCTGGCCACATCACTAAATTGTTCTGTGAGCACAAGCAAGCTGCAAGCTGCTTTACCTCTGGTTTCATGAGATATTGTAATACACATCAGGATATTTTTATTCTCTTTATTTCCCTTTCTCTATATTTTTATTCTTTTAGGGTAAATTATAATTGGAAGAAACATTCCAGTGTTCACTTTAGTGCACTGTACTATTTCAGCAATAAAACATATATCAATTAGAGGAAAATAACATTTACTGCTTTCTAGAAAATTTTAAGAATTATATATTTTCTATAAATCTTTACCCCAAATTTTTGTTTCATACCTAAAATTTTACAACATTCTTTCATGATCATTAATGGACTAGTAATAACATTTATTGACTTTTTTTACCTGATGAAAGAATCAATGAATACATTTCACATCAGAATTGCTGAATTTCAGAAGGTTGTATGGTTCTGCAATCTTCTCTTTGTCAGGGTGACTAACACTTTATTCTGTTCTATTTAATATACAGATAGTATGATGTAAAAAAAAATCAAGTCTACATGGAGGGAAGGATCAGGACTTGGTTTTAAAGCAAATCGGCTGAATGCCATGTGAAAAAAAAGGGCCAGAAAATTGTCAAATGTTGATAGTACAATTCTATGCCATCTCTCCTTGCTTGCCAATACCTGAGGCCACAGAACCCAACAAAAGAGTTGACACAGACCCTTATTTCTATAAATGATCCATAACAAGGCCACGTCTTAAGCAGTCAGGGTCTCGCACCTTACCTTTGCTTATTTGGAAGAGAAAATAGGAAATACTTTTTTTCTACCTCCAAGTTTCTGAGTCTTTCCTTGTCCTTTCCTCCGGGGTTGGTGGCTGCAGTTGTAGCTCCATCCCACACGTGGAAGCTCAGTCATTATATGCGGATGCTTCCTGGCAGCTTTGGATCCTCTAGCTGCCATTACCGAGAATGGGGGCTGCTGGGAGGCTCTTCTTGGCATCCTGCAGGACAGTTGGAATGGCCAGGGCATCATCGTCAAAATCCAGCTGCTTCCGGGTGGTGCCTCATCCTGTGTTAAGCCAGGACTGCTGACAAGTAGCACTGACCAGACTTCAGTCTCTCAGGAAGCCCACTAAACAGGGACAGGAGATCCAACATTATAGGTAATACATTATTGGTAGAAAGTGGAAATACTATCTCTTGTCTTAGAAGTTAAGAGACGAGTAACAGACACACAGAGAAACAATCCCAGCTGTGCATATTTGAGCCAGAGATTTATATTTTTAGAATTTCAGTCCTTTTTTATCTTCATTTAAAAATATTTGTATTGATTTTTAGAGAGAGAAGAAGGGAGAAAGGGAGAGAGAGAGAGAAAGAGAGAGACACCTATCAGTGGGTCCTGCACACCCCCTACCAGGGATTGAGCCAGCAACATTTTGGTGCGTGGGATGATGCTCAACCTACTGAGGCACACTGGCCAGGGCTCCTCATTTTTTATAAGGTACAATTTATATACAGAAACATCTATCTTCTTTATTATAGAATTCTCTAAATTTCAAATAATTTTATTCATTTGTGTAACCAACTCCATGATCAAGATGTAGAACTCCTATATCGATCTCCCCAAACCCGGCCTCCCTTTGCAGTTAGCTCCTTCCTCCGCCCAGACTCTGGAAACCATGGATCTATTTCCCCAACCCCCTACACTGTTGACTTTTAAAAAAATGTAATAATGGAAACATACACAATGTTGCATTTAGGATCTGGCTTCTTTTGAATAATTATTTGAGAGTCATCCATATTGCCTGTATTGGTAATTTATTTATTTTTAATACCAAGTAGTATCCCATTATATATTTTCATCACAGTTTGTTCATCCATTCCCCTCTTCAATGACATTTGAGATGTTTCCGGTTTAGCAATTAAGAATAAAGTGGTTTCAGCATTCACACACAGGTTTTTGTGTGAACACCGTTTTCCTTTCACTTGGGGAAATATCTTGGAGTGGAATTGCTGGGACATATGGTAGGTGCCTGTTTAACTTGATGAGAAACTGCCACGTTGTCTTCCCAAGTGGTGGTGCTGTTCTGCATTCCCACCAGCCACTGCTACAATAATAGATGCTCGGACGCTCACCACCTTTAGTTATTGTCACTTTCTTTTAAAACTTTAGTTGTTCTGATTTATGTTAGGTAGCATATGATTGTGGTTTTATTTTGTCATTTCCTGATGACTAAGAATGTTAAGCCTCTTTTTGTGATCTTTAACTTTTTACTTTGGAATAATTTAAGACAAAATAAAAATTGTAAACAAATAGTAGACATTTTGCGATTAATATTTTATCTCATGTACTTTATCATATTTTATCTTTCACTATGTACACATTCACAGATACTTCTGTTTGCACATATGTATGATATATATACATGATATTTTTTCTAAACCTTTTTAGAACAGCTTATATACATAATGTCCCCTTACCCCTGAAGTTTTCAGTGTGTGTTTCTTAAAATCAAGAATATTTTCTTGCCCTGACTAGATTGAAGAAGGGAGAAAGGGACATCGGCCTGTGGACTGAAAGGTCCCAGGTTCGATTCCAGTCAAGGTCATGTACCTTGGTTGCGGGCACATCCCCAGTGTGGGGTGTGCATGAGGCAGCTGATTGGTGTGCATGAGGTAGCTGATCGATGTTTCTCTCTCATCGATGTTTCTAACTCTCTATCCCTCTCCCTTCTTCTCTGTAAAAATCAATAAAATATATTTTTTAAAAGAGTATTTTCTTATATAGCTTTATACAATTATCAAATCAAGAAATTAAAATTACTGCCCTAAATCTTATTTGAGAGCCATCCATTTGAGTTAGTGCTAACTCAAATAATGTCTTCTATAGATATGTGTGTGTGTGTGTGTGTGTGTGTGTGTGTGTGTACGTTTCCCTTGTTTCAGATCTAATCTGGGGTCACACATTGTAATTAACTGTCATATATTTCTAATCTTCTTTAATAGTTTTTTATTACCTTAAAAAATTTGAGGAGTACAGGGAATTTATTTTTTAGACTGCCTCTTAGTTTGTGTGTATCTGATGTTTCCTCATGACTAACTGGTCCTTTTACCTTCTGGCAGGAATACCAGGAAATGATATTTTGTCCTTCTCAATGCTTTGTGTTGATATGTGTGATGTCTCATGATATTAACATTTGATCACCTATTTAATATGGTACCTGTTAGATTCCTCCATTGTAACTTTATATTTTTTCTTTTTGAAAAAGTAATGGGTACTTATGAGGAGATAATTTAATACTATTCAATCCTGATATTCCTCAAACTCTAATTCAGTAGTGTTAGCATTCCAATGATGTATGATGGAATCTATTAATATTTTGATGGTTGCCAATAGGTCACTTTCTAATTCCATCATTTTGTCTTTAGTTGACATTCTAATACAGAAAATAAAAAGAGCTTTAGGTAACTGCTCTCATTTATTTATATATTCACTCACATCAGTTTGTGCTCTTGTGTTCTTATTTTATTCCTAGATTACAATCTCAGATTCAGGATGCTCAAACTGTCACAGATTTGGCTAGTGGGAGTTTCTTCTATCTGACTCCTTGCTGGGGTCCAACCCCAGCAGGTCCAGGGGTTCCCCAAAGGTGTGGACGGAGTCGGTGAAGAAGGAATGACAGGGAGACAGCGTTCAGTTGATCAGCAGCCTAGCCAGGATCTCCAGCCAAGTTCTGGTCTGGATCTCCAGAGAAGTTCTGCCGTTTATTGTCTTGTTACATCCGTATTTATACCAGTTGATTTTAATCCTGTCAATTTCTATTACAAAGGTTAGGGTGTTTCTTATCTCCATTCCAGGGAGTAAAGATTATGTAGCTTAAGCATGATTGTTTGTAGTGATTAACTACCTGCCTGGCACTTAGTTAAGGAGTTTCATCCCCTCCCTGACTTCAGGGAAAAATTCCTACCTGGGGAAACAACCTTTCTAGGAGAGGCATCCCCTCCCTGCCTGGGCAACTCCTCTGCCCTTGCATGCTGGCAAAACTGGTGACTCGCTGGGGAAACATCCTTTCTCAGAGAGGTGACCTTGGTTAAAACACATAGCGCTAATAAGGGGAGCAAACATATTAAGAACAGTATGCTATATACGCCAGGTCCCTTGAAACATATGCTGTGCAGATGTTTCTTTCCTGCAGCGACTGTGTCAAGCAGCAAGGATGGACCGGCTTCTGGCAACTCCTGTTTCTTTTAGACATGTCTTCATAATTTTTTGAAAACTTTTATTTTTTATTAGATGACTCAAAATCATCTTGTACTTTTTCGGCCTCACTTTTAGAATTAGCTATTTTTCCAGAAGGCCTGTTTTTAATTAATCACATTTTAGTAGATATTTTGGATTAGAAATAATAATTTGATACCTGTCAGCTCATTGTTATTATATTGTTGCTGCTCCCATTTTTTAAAAAAAAAACAAAAAACAGAGGTAGGGCTTATAAGTACACACACACACACACACGCACTTCTATGTATTTATCTATGTATCTATTTATCCATCTATATGTTTCAAATATGTCTATGCTGTTACTATCTTTGATTCAAATCCAACACCATGTAATTCATTCTGTTTGTCCCCCTTTCATAGTGTAACTTGTTTTCTCAGCAGTGAGGAACCTACTATACTTAGTACAAAATAATTACTTATATTCTGAGTCCTGAATACACAGAAAGTAGTTTCAAACTTTCTTACACACACCACCGAGAAAAAAGCACACCCAGTAACAAGAGTTTACTATTTATTTATAGTTATTTTTGCCTTAAGTCTGAGAATATAATGTCAAAATACTGGGTTCAAATAGTGATTGTTTTCCTTTTTTTTAAAATCCCTTTTAATGTGATTTATTTATTTCAAATAAATTAAGTTCAGTTGTTTATGTTTTTAACCAATTTTTAAGATTTTTGACATCTTAGTTCATCTTAATTCAGTAATTTATTACTTTATGTAAAACTGTAGCATGGTTCCAAAGTCAGTACTATAGAATGAGGTGTACTCAGAGACTGTCACCGTCCTTCCTTATGTCCCTTATCCTTCTCATCCTATTCCCAATGGATCTCCTATAACTAACCAATCTAATTAGTTTATGGTTTATCCTTTCTATATTTATTTTTTCAAAAACAAGTAGATATATGAGGGAGACATTTTGACTGCATATTTAATACTGTTTGCATGTCTTCTCCAAAGACATACGATTCTATACAACTAATACAATTTCTTATTCATGAATTCACTGTGATTTATATACATTATCCTTGAGATATTATAAACTCTTATCCTATATAGTAAAAGGCTAATATGCAAATAGACTGAATGGCAGAACAACAGGAACAACCGAACAACTGAACAATCAGTTGCTATGATGTGCGCCAACCACCAGGGGGCATGTGCAGAACATGGTGGGCGTTGACTGTGGCAGGATGGTGGAGAGGGGGCACCAGACCAAGGCAGGGCACCAGTCACTGTCATCGTGGTCAGCCTCTGGTAGTTACTGAAAATTCTTTGCTACCCTACATCGCGGTCCCGCCTGGCACTCGCACCTGCTGCTGGCTCCTGCCCCAATAGCTTTGTGCCATCAGCTCCTGGGGGCAGAGGCAGCAGGAACGGGCTGGTGGCAGACAAGTGACAGGGGGTTGTGGTGGGAGGGGCCGAGCAGGGTGGTGGAGGATGGGCCGAGACCCACCCCTGTGCCTACTGCAGCCTCATGGTTCACTGTTCCTTTCAGGGTGCACAATTTGTGCACTGGGCCCCTCGTTTAACATAGAATTAATACATAAGATCAGCAATTTAAATGTATTATATATGGTGTCCATATGTCACATCTGATCATGATTATTCTTGCTTATCTATATGCTTTCCCTCATTTATTGTGTTATTTCTGCATAATTTTTTAAATGTTTGTTTTTCCTTCCCATCTGATTGACATTATATATTAATTGCATAGTGTCCCCAGACTCCCTGACTCATTGGAATTTTTTTTTTTTTTACTTTGTTTTAAAGTTTAGAAGATATCTATCTGAATCAAAGAGACTGGTATTTCTCTTGCATTTACTTCTGTTGTCACTTGGAATTTTACTAAACTATAAAATGCACAAAATTTAGGAAGGGCTATTCTTTGGCTATTACCTTGATGTCTGGCTTTGGGCAAAATGCCTACTAAATTTAGGGCACATTAGAATGGAGGAAGAATGAACTGACAACTAACAGAGCTTTAGGTTTTTGGACCTGAGTTTGTGTCCAAAGAATGTTTTAAAGTTTATGTGGACTTTAAAAATGAGTAAACAGAGGCTCAGAGAGGAGAAAAAACTTTTTCTGGGATGTTTGTCTTTGCTTTCCAGCCCCACTTAACTTTGGACTGCATGAATAATGTGAATGGCGGGGTAAAAAATCAGAAACTGGGAAAAGACAGACATTTCAGATTCCCTCCTAGATCATTTACTAGTCATTTAGTTTCCTAAGAAAAGAAGGAGCTACGACAAAGTTGAAGGTGAGTTTGATTCCAAAGGTTTATGACCTTTCTGATTACACTTTCTGACTTTTAATATCACACTAATCAAGACACCTCTATTTTTGCCTGGATCATATTGCATTTCAATTATGTGATTTTACTGCCATTTCCTGTATTATTCTCTGAGGTCTTAGAAGTCAAAATTTTGTGTTTAATAACTTTTCAAAGTGAAAAAGCTAAGGTGTGCAAGAATACTAACCAGGTTTGTTTTAGCAAAAATTACTTTCCTGTTTATTATGTCATGGTTATGTTTGATATGCTTGATTTTGTTGTTGTTAATTTTTCCAAATACCATGTGAAAGCCGTTTACAGAGATTTTAGCAACAGTACACAAAGTACATACGACTCTGAATTTGCATTCTGGGTTTGCTTATTTGGGAACAATACCTTTATTCTCTCTGCAAATCACATTCAGCCAACATAAAAATCAATTTATTTTCTAGATTGAAAGAGAGCATTTTTTCTGCCCTCTGCAGTGTGTGTGTGTGTGTGTGTGTGTGTGTGTGTGTTGTGTGTATGTTCTCAAACTGGACTTGGACAATTACTCTTTGACTCTGATCTTTTACCTGATGTGCAAAACTTAGGAACAGCTTGATGGATCCACCCACCAAACTATACATGCCCTTGCTAATTATGGTAATTTTGTTGATTATAAGATGCCACATGATATAAACTAATTTATTAAGGGAAAGTTCTATGCACATCTTTTTGGTTAATTTGGAAATGAAGACCACATAACTCATGTGGACTTCTTCATTAGGACTGAGATAATGAAAAAGTAGGTAATAAGCAATAAGTAGGTTTGTGCAGTGCAAAGAGCCCCAGAGTATGAATAAAAGTAGTTTTAAACCATGCTCTGATTTCCTGCTTATCTGTTGGGTAACCTTAGCCAAATGCTATAACCCATCCTATATCAGATTTCTCACCTCTAAAATGAATATAAAATTTTCTACTTTCCCTTCTCCTCAGGGATAATATAAATTTCAAATAAAATAATATCCAACAACTTATTCATTCCCCTGTGTCATTCATTTATTGAGCATCTTCTAAGTTCTAGTCCTACTAAAATTCATTAAAATAATTCAAGTGGAGGAGAAAAATGTCAAGTTGTAATAATGAAATAACAGTTTGGACAACTGTCATTATATTAATATAACTGACAAGGAAACATAAGTTACCCCTTCCCTTACAGAATAATATCACCATTCATTCAGTCCTACAAGCTGGAAACTTGAGGGTCATCTGACCCTCCTCCTTTCCTCATAACCCTCCACACTGTCAGATAAAGAAGTACTGTTGATTATTACTCCTAAATATTTTAAAAATGCACTTATTTATTTCCATTTCACTTCTATCCCACTGATGCTATCTTTTACCTGGATTATCATTCTTCCTTTGTTGTTGTTGTTGTTAGAATAAAATCTAAGTTTAGAAACAGGTGAAAATCTTTTCCATATCTGTTTTCTATCTGTTGTAAAAGCAGCCAGTACTTCCCCACCTATTTTCATTGCTCTCTCCCCTAAATAGAAAGTAAACTACGTGAGGGATCTTGTCTGTATTTTTAGTATTGCATATCTATCAATTAGCCTGGTTTTTGTTCTGTGGTATGTACTTAATAAATTTTTGTTGCAATTTTTGGTAAAACTGTTCCTAAGGTGTAAATTGGTTTCCTGGGCCGCTGCCACCTTTTTCTGTCTCTGCCGTGATTGGGATGCAATCTGGGGAAATAATACCATGCTTCAGTAAGATGTTATCACCTGATACTTTCGGGTTCATAATATGCATATTGCTATCAAACTAATCAGAAAGCAGACATGTTTTATATGTTTAACATATCTCACATGGTAATGGGGAGTTTAAAGATTGATTTCTGAAAATGAATTGAAATGTAAGTGTTATAAAGTGTTTTGGCATTGTTGAAAATATTACTCATTGTTATTATATACTTTATTCATGTGATACATGTTGGAAATATGACTAAACATGACCCATAGAGCTTGTTCATCTAGTTATTACTGTTGATTTTACACTACTATTTGTCGATACTGTCTACTCGTCTGGTGATCGTGAGTTCCCTGATACTCTGCCAATATATGTAAAAATAAGCATTGCTAATCTAAACAAGAACATGATGAGTCAGGACATATAATAACTTTATCGATTCTTTTAAGTTGTTGCTGTGTAATGTATTTTACAAATTAACAGTACCTACCACCACATACTAAGCCAGCTGCCCTACACCAATAAAGACCAAGTTAAGAAAATTTAGCAAAATGATTAAACTGTTGAAATATATAAACACAACATTACTAAACTGTTATTTGCTGGGCAATAAATGAGCTGCAGCTTTTCCAATGCCCAGAGCTTTCCAGAAGGCAGTGATTTTTAAATCACTTCACATGTTTAAATATCCCTTTTGCTAAGAGGGCTGTCCCTATAGGAGATGTTTAATGTTCTCCTTTCCTTCTCCTATGTTTTAAAGTCAGTACCTCTTAAGATTCTTTTTTTTTTGGCAGCTAGAGCCCTTCTTCTTTTAACCTTGCTGCATTAAACTGGCTTAGGAGCCTTTCTCTCTGTCATTTCTGTTACCCTGTGTATTTTGTTAACATAAGACTTGCTGCACTTACTGAAATTATTTATTCAGTAGCCAGTCCTTGTCACTAGAATGGGAGTTTCTTGGAGGTAGACAATGTATCTTTGTTTTCAATTTTGTTTACCCACAAAGAGTCAATTTGAGATGTTGCTCAATGAAAGTCATTGTGAGATTTGGGGCTGGGAACCGATTAAAAAATCAGATTATCACTAGAGGGACGCTAGAAAATAAAAGCAGAACACAGCACATTGTCTCCTTGATGTCAATATTATTTGACGAATAAATGATGCATGGGTCATAAAAATAGACTCCGTCCAGGGTTAAGTATCTTTCCAAGTTGATGCTTATGCTGTGAAGATGTTTACATTTTGTGCTATATTGCTTTTTTCTGTCAATAACGTGTCAGTGGACAAAAACACAACATTTTAATAAATAGCGAGTTCCCATGATACACTAGGTTTTTCTGTAATCCGAATTAAAGGGTGGAAACAAAGTTAGAAAATGTTTCAACACAATAATTTAATACAGAAAGAAGGGAGACACTATCCTGTTTTAGGGCATGGGCTAGTCTCACAGATCTAAACTGTAGCTTGTAAAATGAGATACCTGCTTTTGAATCATGGTTCTTCCACTCCCTAGCTGTGCAATCTGGGGCCAATAAAGTAATCTCTTGGAGGGAATAATGATGATAGTCTTCAGGCCAGTTTGTACACATGAATAAGTTACATTGTAGGAAATAATACCTAACATTTTGTATGCTCCTATCTGAGCTTGAGCAATGTTTCTTACATACATGATTCAATTGTCTTCACAGCAGCCCATGAATTTGGTTTATTCACATTTTAAATGTAAATAAACAGAGATTCAGAATAGTTAAGTGGTTTACCCAGTTGTGAACAGCAGGTAAATGGCAGGGTCAAGATGAGAGCTTAGGGCTGTGTGACTTCACAATCAGTAGGTCTGACTGACATCTCATGTGGGTAAACTATATTGTTAGATGCTCAATATATTGTTTTACACATACAGCTTCTGAGCAAAAAATTGGCATTGTCTGACTTTCCCATTAGCCATTAGCCACTACTTAATGACTTTTTAGTAAAAATCCATCATTTTATATATAAACTTTCATCACCAATTGGTGAAATTCATAGATGAAGACTATTATTACAAAGACGTTGGGTGGAAATCTGATGTTACAGGGTTTTAGATGGACTCTACCCCAAATACCTGAGTCCTTGGCAAGTCCATTGACTCAAAGCTCCAAATATCAAAGCAGAAAATACCTTGTATTGAGATTTACAGTTCATTGGTTTGAGATTATCTGTGTTTGGATATTTTGAGGTAAAACCATTTTCCCATCATTTCAACCACATTTTACATGCTAAGGCATAATCCATTTTTGTTTACAGCATGTAGAAATCTTATGGCATGCCCCTGATTATTGAAGGTGGATGACCTTGAACGTGGCCAATGTTCAATGAGTTATTAAAAATTGAGCAATGGTTAGTGGCAGCAAGAGCAAATATAATTTGTACTCAAGATATCTGAATAATAAATGTAATTGTATTGATTGGACACAATTCCCTAAATCCCTGAAAAGATGATTAAAAGATATGATTTAGGATAAGGGTAAGCTGGTAAAGTTGGCAAGCATGTGAGTTTGAGGGCTCTCAGAGACATTCTGGAGGACATTGAAGAAGTTTGCATTTTTTCAATTAATTCAGAAATTGTAAAATCAATTATGAAATCTAAGAAGAGCAGGACTTTCAAACAAGTTGCATCATGGCTTGTCATTTTTCACTTATTAAATTCAACTCCAGCAGCATGAATAAACATGAGCATTAAACTAAGAGATAGAAGCTATCATTTTAATTTTTGTGATCTACCAATTAGTATATGGCCTTGGGCAAGTGATTTCACTTTTTTAGATACTACTGTTTTTTTTGAAAAATGGGAACATTGCTTGGGTCATTTTTAAGATCCCTAATTAGTAGCAAAATGTAGAATTCTATTAACTCTAGTAGAAATGGTGGAGAGGAACTTTAAACTTTTGTTTCCAGAAAATACACATTCTATAGTGTCCGGGATAGAATTGGGCTCAGGGTTAAGTAGATCTTAACAAGGAACACTTTAAAAACTTATGGGCAACTTGCATATGGGTTGTTTAGCCAAACGTGTTGTACATAAAGAAGAAGGATCCTCTTTATGACAGAAGAGAAATGATGACTGAAAAAATGAACTGAATAAATGAATAGTGAATGTATCAGTTAGCTATGTGACACTCTTGCTTAGACTGGATAATCTCATATCAATCAACTGAAGGAGAGAAACTATCAGACGTCTCCATATTTCACTTTTAATCTTAGAGACATAATCATATGAGGTAGATTTAATTATTCTGCTTTATAAAAGAGGAAACCAATGGTCAGAGAGGTCCAGCTACAGACTAGAGGCCTGGTATACAAAACTCATGCACAGGGAAGGGTCCCCTCAGCCCAGCCTGCACCCTCTCCAATCCGGGACCCCTCAGAGGATGTCCAACTGCCAATCCCCAGGATCCGGTCTAAACCGGCAGTTAGACATCCCTCTCACAATCTGGGACCACTGGCTCCTAATTGCTCACCTGTCTGCTGGCCTGATTGCCCCTAAGTGCCCCTTATACCAGCCTGGTTGCCCCCACCTGCACTCCCCTGCCAGCCTGGCCATCCCTAACTGCCCCCAATGCTGGCCTGGTCACCCCCAACTATGCCCCCCTGCCAGCCTGGTCACCCTCAACTGCCCACCCTGTCGGCCTGGTCACCCCACACAGCCTGCTGTTCAGTTGTTTGGTCATCCTTCACTAACCCCCCTGCTGGCCTTGTAGCCCCTAGCTGTTCAGTTGTTACTGTTACTGTGATGGCGTCCCGAACAATTTGCATATTCATCTATTATTAGTATCTATCATCTATCTATCTATCTATCTATCTATCTATCTATCTATCTATCTATTGATCATCTATCTATCTATCTATGTATTTATGTAGCTTGTAAGTCTTGAAATCAGGTCCAAGGGCTTTCTTCCAGTACAAAATACTGCTAACTACTATTTCTATTATATTATAAATATTAAAAGAGCTTCATGACATATTTTAACCACTTTCAGAATTTAAAAATGTTATTAGGTGATTGAAATACGCTAATCAATAAAGTAATTCCTTATAGTTACTTTATAATCTAAGGCAGTGGTTGGCAAACTGTGGCTCGTGAGCCACATACGACTCTTTGGCCCCTTGAGTATGGCCCTTCCTAAGCCTTAGGAGTACCCTAATTAAGTTAATAACAATGTACCTTCCTATATAGTTTAAGTTTAAAAAAATTTGGCTCTCAAAAGAAATTTCAATCGTTGTATCATTGATATTTGGCTCTGTTGACTAATGAGTTTGCCAACCACAGATCTAAGGAGAATCTTAACAAAGAACATTTCCCACATCTATTTTTGTGACTGATATTCAGTAAGGAGATATCATAGTTTACAATAAATTCAGTGAGGAGATATCATCCTGTATAATAAAAGACTAATATGCAAATTGTCCCCTTGACTGGGAGTTTGACCAGGGGGTGCGGCCGGTGGTGGGTCTGGCCCCCTAACCACTTTCCTCCCCGCCAGCCTGGAGCTGGATGGCCAGACCCCACCTGTGCATGAATTCATGCACTGGGCCTCTAGTTTATAATAAATAAATCAGAGAAAATTATAGAAAGTGTTTTAAACTTTGAGGAAAAATACACAAAATACAGTTTCTATTTTAAGAAAAATTCAGAAACCCATAAAAATCAGTCTGTGTTCTCAGAGCTTGGCGAATGACAAAATTAACCAAGTTCTTTGAACTATACAAAGATATCCTTCTCAGTTCCAAAATTGCTTATTGAAAAGGGTAAAGTTCTCAGAGTTAGATGAATTGCACAATAAATGTAATTTAATGTTGTAAAACTTTGAGTCAGTAGTTCATGCCTACAAGACTTGTTGGTCTTGCATATATCTCTTAATCTCTTATTTTTAAAATGTGGGAAAATATCTCCATAAAAACAGGTATTGGATGCATTAAATAAAGTCTTTGGATACATTCTCTAAAATATTTAAACTCATGGAAGCTTAGCTTTTTCATTCATAAAATAAGAGGGATAGCTATGGAATGGGGAATTGTCAAGGTTAAAACTGGTAAAAATATAGAGCATCTACTACAAAGAGGCCTCCAATAATGGCATTGTGATCATATTCTCAATTGTCATTGAATGGAAAAAAAAAATCACATGTACCATTGAAGCACTTGCCTGGATGAGAGCCTGATGGACAGACTCAGAATCTCTGCGAGTGTGTCAGGGGAGATGATATATATATTTTGAAAGCTAAACAAATAGCTGTCATCACAGCTTTGGTTGAAGGCAAGCAGTGGCCTAATGTGTGGATCATATCTTTTCTCTCTTCTTATTGTACATTTACCCATATCAGATTAGAGATTGTTCCACTATAGTTCTGAAGTATTAAAACCCTCTTGAACTTGGGCACTTTAGGTATTTAATAAAAAAAGCAGTTAGCCCAGCCAGTGTGGCTCAGTGGTTGAGCATCAACCTATGTAGCAGGAAGACATGGTTTGATTCCAGTTCAGGGCACATGCTTGGGTTACGGGCTTGATCCCCAATAGAGGTGTGCAGGAAACAGCCAATCAATGATTCTCTGTCATCATTGATATTTCTATCTCTCTCTCTCCCTTCCTTTCTGAAATCAATAAAAATATATTAAAAAAGAAAATTTGGAGAGCCCTTTCATTTTATGTGCATGGGTCTGTTAAGGAAAATCTTATTTCATTTTGTTTAGAATATTGTTTTTGTTGGGATTATTCTGGCTTCTATCTCAGAAAAAATAAATTTTATATTGGATTTCTACTTTCAACTTTTTCATTGTTCTATTATTTTCATATTTTTAATATTTATAATAAACTCAGAAAAAAACAAAATGTGTCCTCTACACTCTGATTCAATTTCCAGCCCAATTACTTTTGATATTTATTACCTTTAATGCAGATTTAAATTTTGATATTTGAGTTTAAATTTTTAAAAATGTCCCACTCATCCTGTTCATCTTCATCTTTCTTTTCCCTCTAAGCTCTTAAACTATTTTTTCCTTAGCCTCTTACTTCCTTATGAATTCTACATGTTTTCCAGTTGTTATAATAAATAATTTCGAATGACTTGTGTTTCATCTGAGCCTGTAGGGTAATATTTGCTTTCTCTTTATTCCCCACTTCCTCCCTCCCCCCCCCACCCCACTAATTACATATTATTCAAGAGCAAGCAGGTAGGGACAATCCCAAGTAGATATCCCTATGAATCTAGGTTTGGAAAAACATGAGACTTGTGAGTTGCCCTTGACTGCAGGTTTCTGTTGCACAAATCCCATTCTTAGCATACAGATGAATTAAGAAATAGAGCTTCCAGCCCAAGTGTAATGTCTTCTCTATAGAAGAGCTTTCCATAGTGAAGTAGTGTGAGTTGAAATTAATTTAACAATCACATCTAGTGTAATACTACTAGCATTTACTATTAATCTGAGGTTTGTATACTAAGTTGAGGGCAGAGGTGTGGAAAAGATGTCATGACCAATTATTTCCTAGAGAGCCAGGTCTGAAATATCAACTGTTTTATGAATATACAGTGGGGGCAAAAGTAGGTTTACAGTTATTCTCATGGAAAATAGTACAATAAATAAGTAATAACAACAATAAACTGTGTCTTGCATACTCACAACTGTAAACCTACTTTTTGCCTCACCCTGAATAGATAGTAATAATTGGACATTTATTTCTACTTTTGTTGCTTTTAAAATTTGTTTTTCTCTGTGATTATTAAGTAGGTTGTCCTTCAAAAATAATGTAAATAATGTTGACAAGGCTTATCTAAAGTTGTTCTCCCTCAAGTAGAACACTGTATCATGTGTTTCAGAGATAATAGCAATTGAAATGTAACAAGTTAATTGGCTATGGCTTTTCCTTCGTTATTCAGTTGCAGATACACAGATGAGATAGCTTTTGATTATACCTAAACTCATATAATTGGTGTGCCTTAAACTATAGTGTCTATTCCCTTAAGACCCTTAAGAGGGATTCATGACAAGAAACTCTTGAGATCAAACCTATACCTATAAACTGCCTTTCCAATCCCTAATGCTCTCTTACTCAGAAGATGCAGATATAGGATTTTAAAAATTTTCTTAAGGTAAGTTTCAACAGTCCTCCATACCTAAATCATATCACAAGATACTTATTATTTTGTCAATTAGAACTTAGTCATAATCTTGAGAAATGGCTACTTGATTATCTACTTCAATAAAAGAAAAATTGCTTCTTACATTTAATCTTTAAAATGCCTGACTTTATAACTGAAGATCTTTCTTTACCTTATAGAAGAAGAAAAAAGTCCAGGAAATCTTCAAATGAGAAGCAATATGACATAGCAGAAATAATTCAGACTTGAGAACCAATGAGACCATGTAAAAATTGGTTCAAGTAATATGGTGCTCTTCATTAGCTTTGAAGTCTTGGTAAAATCATGAAACATCTCTGAGACTCAGTTGTTCTGTCTTATATAAGGGGTGGACTAGAAGGAGGAAAAGAAGACAGGAAAAAGGAAGAGAAAGAAGATAAGAAAGAGGAGGAGGTAGGAGAGAGGGAAAAATAAGTAATTTAAATTTCAGGAAAGTGGTCATTGGAAAAAGTGGTCATTGGAAATAGAAATAGAGACTGGCACATAGTAGGCTCTTATTTGATTACAGCAATCATTAGTCTTTCAAAGCAGTAGAATAAAAATGTTCCTGTGACTGATATTCAGTGACAAGATATCATTTATAATAAATTCAGTGAGGAGATATCACTTATAATAAATAAATCAGAGAAAATTATTTTTAAAAAAACTAAGCCAATATAATATAGCAGTTCAGACCACTGTAATATGAGTCCTGTTTCCCCACTTAATGGTGTCACCTTTTCTGCCTCAGTTATTCTTTCTATAAAATAAGGAAAATAACAATAACCACTTCATCATGTTTAAAAGATCAAGTCAGTTAATTGTGTAAAACACATAGTAAGTCTTACTTAAATGTTTACTATTTTCTTGCTAACATTGAGAACTGCCTTCTTATACTGGCAGAGATACAAAGTGCCAATCAGTCCACTGATTCTTTATCCTGTAAAACTAATATTTTCACTTAGTATTTTTAAAGTTGCAAAGCACTAGCAGAAAAGATGAAAAGCATGCAGTTTAGTGTGAATTTGTTTTGGCATTTTTTCTAAGTTCTGTCACTTATGAAACTGTATCATGTTAAGCAAGTCCCTTAACATTTGACTTAATCACCTCATTTCTTCAAAAATGATCTTAATGACAGTATTCACTTCAAATAACTACTCTGAAAATCAGAGTATACAACAAAATGAATCTGGTGTGGGCAGTGCTAACCTATTGAAACTCATAATAAGAGCCATAGTAAAAACATCATCAAGAATGAGATTCTTAAAGAGATAAAAATGTGGTCTGTTATTATTGTTATTTTAATTTCTTTTCCTAACAGTACAACTATATGTTAACCCTAATTTTTCCATCATTTTCTACATGAGGTCTAGTGAAATGATTTGCTTAAATTCAAGCATGGTGGATTATAGTAGAAATTAAACTCCTCTTTATTATATTTTAAAACTCTCTGCTACTTCTTAAGTTTAATAAAATTAAGAATAGACCCGTGCTTGGCAAACTGCAGCTTGTGAGCCACATGTGGCTCTTTGGCCCCTTGAGTGTGGCTCTTCCTCAAAATACCACATGTAGGTGTGCATGTACAGTGCGATTGAAACCTCGTGGCCCATGCACAGAAGTCGGTATTTTGTGGAAGAGCCACACTCAAGGGGCCAAAGAGCTGCATGTGGCTCGCGAACCGCAGTTTGCTGACCACTGGATAGACCAACCTAAGAAGCAGTTTTGGAGGACTGAAATTAACACATTTTCCAAAGCTGCATGAAATCCCTGGAAAAAGACAAGCAGTGTGTCATCATTAGAGTCATTTGAATGATATTTTAAAACTAACTTTCAAAAGAAATTTTGTAAGGCATTTGACATGATATTTGTCCTTCATTTTCTCAGAATAAAAAGTAGGCATACCTGTCCTTATTTATGATGTTTCCCATTGTAGAGATGAGGAAACTGAGTCTCAGAGAGCTTCAGTCACTTGTGCATAGTCACATGGCTACCAATCAGGTCAGATCTATTTGACTCCAAATTCCAGACTGTTTCTACTGTTTAATGCTGATGCGAGATTAAAAATAAATCCAGTTATTTCCCCTTTCAGGGTTAGCCAAATATCACTTAGAAATGGTTACTGAGTGCTTCTCCCCCACCAATCCCACCTACCCTCCCACACCCTGCCAAAGTATTCTAAGGGATATAATGGTTTCAAACCACTTTGTCACTTAACATTTCAAATATACTAACAGATGGCTTCTCCCAGCTCTAGGCAGATGATGGTTCAGAAATAAGTGGTGTTGGGAGATTTCTTGGGAACGCTCAGGGACAGGAAAGACAGCTGTCACGGAGTATCTTAATTACAGCATTTACAAAGTTCTAATTAATGTAATGGTACTTTTATGATTATATTAATGTTATGACCATCAGGGTGTTTGTTGTTGAACTCATTTGGTGAGATAATTTGGAAGTCATTGCATAGTGAAGGCTAGCAACTATTATGAGCTTAAGGATCTCTTGCTCTAAAGTATTAATAAAAAACAAAATTATTTTATCCCAAAGTATAGAACTGAAAATGTATCTTTTTAAAATGTATTTTGAGCATCACTGAATTGAAAGGAATAGAGATTTATGTTACACAGTGAACAATTATAGTAGAACATATTGGAGAAAGAACAGTGCCTTTAGGGTTGATGCTTGTGCCAAATACTGGCTGTGTGATCCTGGGCAAATCATTTCATCTTTTCTGGCATTGTTTCCTTTTAAATGAAATGGGATGCTAACAGTAATATCTATTTTTCTTAATTATTACAAACGCAGTTTAGGTTACATTTAAATAATGTTTAGAATTTTTTGTATAAGGAACTATAAATTGAATTATATTTGAATCTCTCAGTGGCAGCTAGATAAAGCTAAAATGAATATTTTAAATTCCAAATGTCTCATTTATTACCATAAATAATGTTCTTTATTGTTTTTTTCTGCTATTTGATATAAAATACATAAAATGAATAGGAAAGGTCTCGAATTAGTTTAGTCTGAATCCTGCCTCTGATAAGAAAAGACATGAGCCAGGGCAATGTCCTCACCCTCTCTGTCTTTATTATTATTATTATTATTTTAATTTATCTTTGTTGTTGAAAGTATTACAGATGTCCCCTTCTTATTCTCTCTTAAGTAATGGTTTCTTTAAAGAAAACTTGTTTGGGTCACACCACCAATTGTAGGGCATTATTGTGAAGACAAATGAAATAGCATGTTGCAAAACACCTATAGGGTCAGATATATACTGTTTAACTTAACATGCATTTTTCCATTATTTTACAGTGCAGCTTTGATTTAGATCTTTTAGTTTATTCTCAATTTTCAAATTGGAGATAGTAATAAAGATCTTGTCCATTTTAAACATAGGAGTATGATAGAGTTTCAATGAATAATGATTATTTGTGCAATCATTTTTATTGTATCTCTTCCCCTAGGTAAGTTCCATTAGAGGAGAACCATAACTATATTACTTAGTACATAGCAATTAAAATTTTGAATGTATCAAAAAATTCCCTTTTGAATTTCATCTTACAATTGATTTAATAATTTTAACACATTAAACAGGGCAATATGAGTTTATCAATAAAGCATTTCAACAACAAAGATAAATTTTTAAAAATAATAATAATAAAGAGAGGGTTCCATTAGAGGAGAACCATAACTATATTACTTAGTACATAGCAATTAAAATTTTGAATGTATCAAAAAATTCCCTTTTGAATTTCATCTTACAATTGATTTAATAATTTTAACACATTAAACAGGGCAATATGAGTTTATCAATAAAGCATTTCAACAACAAAGATAAATTTTTAAAAATAATAATAAAAAAGAGAGGATAAGGACTGAATAATCCATTAATTATAGGACAATCATTAGTCCCTTTTTAGTGTTAGTTGAATACTTCATCAACTATTGTTTTAAGCCCCACTAAAGTAGCCTCCTGTTATTTTCTATAATATCACCTTATTTTTTCCACAAACTTACTGCAGTGTAACATTATTTTTTGTTTCCTTATAATGTCATGTATTTCCTCATCTGTATGCTTGAGGCTATGAGGTTTGTCTACCTTGTTTAGTATTGTATCATAATTATTTAACTAAGTGCCCTGTGGGCACACAGGAGGTCAGGAGGCAACCAATGAATATCATTTGCAGTCAGTCTTAAGTAGCTTAGATGGCCCCTACCGCCATGACACAGTCATTTCTGGACTGAACTGAGGGACCAAAATAAATGCTTTGATGATTCAGCAATTGGAAAGATCACTGATAGAAGTACTGTTTTGTTAGAAAAGTACTGTATTTGTTGTATAGATATGCTGACTGACCAGAATAATTGTTACAAACTTAATGTTTTTAATGCTCATAGATTATAACATGCAAATACATTTAAATTAGAATTCCAGTTTATATTTTTCCAGTAAACATTTATTAAGCATCTATATGTGCCAGCCAATGGGATGGGTGCTGCAGGTACAGAGAACAGAACACAATTCTAACCCTTGAGAAAATCAATGCCTACCAGCTTTCTATAATTCAGGTTGCTTACATTATAAATAGATTGGGAAAACATATAGTGGGGAAAGGAGCATTCAAGATTCATGATGTAGATAACATTTGCAATGAGCCTGAAGGCTGCAAAGGAATTGGTGATGATAACAAGCTGGGTGTTGGACTGGTATGGGCTGAGATTTCCTGACAAAGGTAATACCTTATGTAGAGGCATGAGGCTGTGAAAAAACCTGACCAGTTAAGGACAATAGACACTGTAGCTTAAGTAGTTGAGCTCAAGAGCTTCTGGGAAGTGGCAGAAGATGAGGCTGGGCAGTTAGGGGATGATGCCTGAAAGGCTTTTAATCCCATTCTAATGAAATAGGACTTTATGACAATGAGAAATAATGAAAGTATCTGAAGCATCAAAGTTTTAAGATAGGATTTTGTTTTGTTGTCGTTTTTAGGAAAGTCAGTCTACTGTCTAGGGCAGGGGGGCGGGAAATGGACACATATGTAATACCCTTTGTAATACTTTAAGCGATAAATAAATAAATAAAATGTTTAACTTCAAAAAAAATAAATAAATAAAAAAGAAAATTGGTGTGAATGATGAGATCAACAAGACCTATTAGGAAAATATTGCAGAGTCCAGGGTAGGGAATGTGTTGGAAGGAGCCAAGGCCAGATAGAGGGAAGGAGTATGAGAGGATTCATAAAATGAAGAAATATGATTGATAGGTCAGGGTTACTGATAGGATGGGAAATGGTGTAAAAGAAGAACATAGTATTAATGACTCTCCTAAGAGAAGTGTTTAGGTGGAACATTGGGAAAAAATTACATTGAGGTCTTATTTGAGCTAGCCTGAAAATGATAGATAGGTGTGGTGTCAATATACATTGATAGGGGCAAATACTGCTCTAAGTAGAAGGACACCGATTTTAAGTTGCAAATGTAAGAAAGAGTAATTTGGATTCCCATTTGGTCAGCTCAGCCAAACGTGCCAGTCAGTTTCCATCCTGCAAAATGAGTTGTGTGTTGTTTTTTTTGTTGTTGTTTGTTTGTTTTTTTTTGTTTTTTTTGTTTTTGTTTGTGTGTGTGTCTGTGTGTGTGTGTGGGTGTGTGTGTGTTTCATCTGGAATTTTCTCTGAAACCACTTGTCTGTATTGATGAGTTACTATGATCTACTTGCTTTTGTCCAATGTTTCATAATAAACGAGAAGAATATAGGACAGATCTTGTTACTCTATAGTTTTTTAATTACTTAAATGTCAAGTGTTGAAAAATGAGTATGCATTATAGGTGCTTAGATACCACTGGTATCATTAAGTAAGGCTGCAGCCTCATTTGTCTAACAGACATGGCCAGATTCTTGAAGGTACTGAACTTTCAGAGCCAGGCGGCTTGAGGACAACTGAGGCTGAGAGCCTTTGGCACCCACAGCACCTCCTTTTAAATTATTATTTTTTTCCTAAAAAGAGAAGAAAAGAATTGCACAGGCTCACTTCCATTTAATACCCCTAGATGTATCCTCTGTCCTTGTCTTCCTTCTATGAGTGTGGAGGTTCTGACCTCTAGAACAGCACCACTTCCTGTCCTCTGGCTTTTTATTAGATTCACTGAGTCTCCATACCATTCTGTCTGTCAACTAGGGGCTATCCTTAGCTCCTGTAGGTATCTGGTTCTTTCAGGGGTACATTTCAGAATCAGCAACAAGGTGTCAAATCATTCTCACACTGCTGTCATTCTAACTTATTTACCTGACTTCTACTTTCAAGATCTCATAAGATCTTAAACTGGGACCATAGTTAATCCAGACAAACATGGTAATTGACCGTACCTTCACCACACTTCCCATTGGCTAATCAACACAATATGCAAATTAAACTGACAACAAAGATGGTGGCTAATTTGCATATGTAGGCATCAAGCAAGGACTGAACCTCGCTGGCCCCAGGCAGGAGCAGGGAGCAAAGGCCTGTATGGTGAGCAAAGAACGAAGGGGGAAGCCTGCAGTGCCGGCCCTGCCCCCAGGGCCCAGTGGCAAGCAAAGAGCTAAGCCCATGGCTCCGGCCCCGCCCCCAGGGCCCAAGCAGTGAGCAAAGAGGGAAGCACAGCCTGGAGCTATTTCTCTTAAACTTAAGTACTATTTGTATCTCTTAAAATGAAAATACTTCTCATAAATCCTTCACATTCTGTCAAGTCCAGAACAAACATCTTTAGATGAAAAGGTCCAGATATTTTGTAAAACATATGGAAAGCCTTTGGATTGGGACAGGGATCACAGTGGGGGGCCACGGATGAGTCAAGAGGATGTGGGTAGTTTCGTGGGCCCTTACCTAACTCAGGTACGTGTGTGTGTGTGTTTGCGTGCGCGTGCGAGAGAGGTAGATTATAAATGGCTCAACTGCATTTATATTGCTAGAAATAAAGAGCATATTTTGACTTGGAATATACTGTACTGAATGCTCCTGTGCCATTTATGGCAGTTCAAAGCTGGTGAGCATCAGGTATGGACAAAAAATAGGACAATACATAACATTAACAAAATATTTGTTTAAGCAGAACAGTGAATTATATTTTTGCCTTTCTTTTTATTAAATTTTTGGGGTAACCTTGGTTGATAAGATTATATAGGTTTCAATTTTACATTTCTATTATGCATAATCTTCATATTGCATTGTATGCCCACCACTCAAAGTCAAATCACCTTCTGTCACCATATATTTGATGCCTTTACCATTTACTACCCGACCCCTACCCCATTCCCTGTGGTGATCACCATATTGTTGTCTGTGTCTATGAGCATTTGCTTGTTTGTTTTTCTTGTTTGTTCATTTGTTGTTTTCCTTTTTATATCCCACATGTGAGTGAAATCATATGGTTCTTAGCTTTTTCTGTCTGACTAATTTTTCTCAGCATGATATTCTCAAGGTTCATCCATATAAGAGCTAATTCCTTATTCGACACTTGTACAATAATATAAAAACTAGAATTTAGCTGTAGATTATTAGGATCAGCTTGCACATATATTGTTGTATTTATTCCCAACAATGGTCATGCTAAATTCATATAATTATCTTCATTTACCACCCACAAATGTGTATTTTTCAAGATTATTTTTCCTCAGAAGCGAAATTGATAACTGAAGTGAAAGCTGAAGTGAAATTGATAACTCTCTCTGTAATGATCCATATTCCTTTACCCCTACTATTATTTTACTCCAGTAATGCAGATTTTATTATCTTATTGGGTTGATTTCTACCCTGTGTTTAGACTCTAACTGACTTTAACAAGGGACTCTATTGCTGCTCATGTCCCAAAATCTTACCCAGGTGAATGCTTCTTAGGAGGTTTTCCAGTAATGTTTGTTGAAAGAATTAAATAAAAGTAAGAGATTCCAATTTCCACAAGGGCAAAAATCATCCATATCACATTTGAAACCAGCTCTTTCTGATTCTAATTTCAGACTTTTCTATTAAATCACACTAAATGGACATCAAGCCTCCATGCACTTTTCAATTTTTGATACTGAAAATGGAATCCCCTTTTGTTCCTAATACTTTCCTCTCACATCCACATTTGGATTTATATTGGTCTTTCAGGTGCCAGGCAAGGTTTCTGCTGCCCAGAAAATAATGCGCATGGGTAAATGCCAGGCTCACATAATTTAGAAAAAAGAACTGCATTTGAGCTGATTTGCATAAAGTTGTGCCCATCTCTACAGAATAGGCTCTGGTCAGCAGAGCACAAGTCAATCTGTTTGCTTCTAAGTTTAAATTTTCATAACTCATTACATAGTCCATAATCTCATTGATGTAACTGCATTGCATTTGCAAAGATTATTCTGTGTGAGAAGGGACTTTCATGCTATTTAAACTGCTGCTATTCAATAGATAAGGCCTCTCAAGTCTGACCTCTGTTTCACATTAAATGTGTGGCCTAATGTTCATTTCTCTCTGGAATCTCATTTTACCGGATGAAGAGTTCTCAGAAACTTGTACCCCTGGTGCTTTTATATTGGCAGATGCAGAGAGAAGGGCAAAGAAAGATGTGCATTCACATGTGCTGGGAGGGGGCATAATAGCCAGTTGGTTAATCAAATGGACTCTGGGGTCAGTCATTCTTAGTGTGGCTGTGGGCTCCCACACATAATGACTGTTTGCCTTTGGATAAGTTGCTGAGCCTTGCTAAGCTTTAATTTCCTTATATGTATTATGTAGATAGTGTTAGTATCTACCTCACACAATTCTTATAAAAGTTTAATGTAAGCATCCAGACCAGTCCCGTTAATGTTAAGCACTCTGCGTTATGCACTATTATCATTATATGGCTGATAGAAATCTGTATTATTAGTTCTAAATGCTACAAAAACTAATGAACAAACAAATCCAACTGGATTGCAGGGTAAATTAAGAAAGATTCAGGAAAATTACTGAACATTCAGTTTCTACTTTTTGCCATAATTACTTACATTTTCTAGCAACTTAAAAAATACTTTCCCTTAACTTTCATTGGGTACCTCAAAGCAATTTTTGATAAAAATAATAGATCATACTGTTCTTCCAATTGAACAGATAAGGGATGAATTATGTAGAGTAGGTGGTAAAGTGGGATCAAAACTGGAGTGTTCTAAATCTCAGGCAAATCACATTACTGTACATGAGCTTTGCTTTGCTAGCACTTTGAATAAGTCACCAACAAAAAGTGAAGGGGTCATATCATTTGTAGAATTGTGACTCTGGTGACTGACCAGAAGTGAATTTTTGGATTTGTTTTGTTTTTCTTTATTTTTAAATAAAGCCCCTAAGTTTTATGACTTCCAGGAAGCACCAGAGAAATGGAAGTGCCATTTCTGTACACTTTGTACAGCAACACCTAGACCCACACACTGTCTCCAATGCCCCAGCGGCTCTGCCTGCCGACCTTGCTGCCTGGCTTCCCATGTACTTATGGGCTGAGACCTGGCTTTAAGGTGCTGTCTCCTGAGGCTCAGTAGCACTGGGCAGGGACAGGAGAGGCCCAGCACCAGGCACAGCCCCAGCCCAGGTAGCTACAGGCAGGCCACCCAGCTCTAGGAGAAACAACCTTGGGGATATATCAAGTATGACAAAATGAAGGGCAATACATGTACATGTCATGCCCATAAGTAATTTTTAAAAAATATTTTATCCTTTGAATTTTTAATTTAGTTTATCTTTTTTTTTTTGAAATAAGTAGCACACCCACTGGCTGGTGTGACTCAGTGGTTGAGCATTGACCTATGAACCAAGAGGGCATGGTTTGATTCCTGATCAGGGCACATGCCCATGCCTGGGTTGTGAGTTTGGTCCTCAGTGTGGGACATGAAGGAGGCAGTCAATCAATGATTTCCTCTCATTATTTATGTTTCTATCTCTCTGTCCCTCTCCCTTCCTCTCTGATATTAATAAAATATATTTAAAAAGTAAGTAGCACATCCATATACTTTAAAAACATACAGATACATGGGTCTAGAAGAGATATTTGTACCCCCGTATTCAGTTACATTCTTCACAATAACAGGTGGAAGCAAAGGTGTGCGTGGGGGGAGGACTGGATAAACAAAATGTGATACATATACTGGAGTATTGTTCAGTGCCCCACATGCTAAGATATGGATAAACATTGAGGACATTATGCTATGTGCAAGAAATCAAAGACAAAAAAGCAAAGGTTGTGTGAGTCCACTGGTAGAAGGCACCAGAGTGGTCAGACTCACAGGACCAGAAAATAGAGTGGGGGTCGCCAGGGGCTGGGGAGCAGGAATAGGTAGAGTTTCAGTTTTCCAAGATAAAAAGCATTCTGCAGATGAATGTTTGGGAAGGGCGCACAACAATGTGAATGTGCCTAATGCCACAGACCTGTACACTAAAGGTGGTTAAGATGGTAAATTGATGGCATGTGTATTTTACCACAATTAAAAAGAAAAAAAAGGAAGAAACCTATAAAAAGAACAGCCATCCAATTCTTTCTGCCAAAACACCTCACCAGTTTCTGTGTATCTTTCCAGAAAGGGTCTATGCATAAACAAGCAAAACTATATAAACATGTAGACAGGTCCACATGAGGAAGAACTGAGGCTTCCTTCCACAAGCAGGCAGTGCCTTGGCAGCCATGTCAGTGACCCACCTTGAGAGCAGACGTTCCTTAGCAGCCAAGCACCCCTCCCCGCATCTGGTTCTGATCTGTAGTTAGGTGACCTTTATTAGATTTGGACTGAGAGTGACTGTGGGTGAATGAGCCTTTTTACCAGAATCACCGAGGACCAAGAGGTGCTTTCCCCTGCAGCAAACTCTATTAGAATGTTTGATTCTTTATTGGCAGAAAATGTTAAATTGTTTATGAACTTCCTGAAATACCATCACTGAATCATGGAAACAAATTCTGTACAATGGAAAATAGAAACTACTTTATTAAATTTATTGGGATGACATTGATAAACATGAACATATAGGTTTCAGGTGTGGGATTCTATGTTACAAAATCTGTATATTCTACTGTGTACCCACCACCCAAAGTCAAATCTTCTCCTGTCACCATATATTAGGAAACTACTTTAAAGAGGAAGTTTTTCTCTTTCTTAAGGAAAACATAGTAGAAACAGTAACAGTAAAATACAATCTTTGAAGAGAGGATTTTGCTAAACAATCAAGAATGAAGATCCAGCTTTCCTGACTGATTTGAAATAGTATTTACACAAAAAACAACAACATTGTGCTTTTGACCAGTGGAATTTGTTATTATTTTTATCAAAATTATTCTTGTGATTATTCTCAAAGGACATTTACTTTAATAGGATAAGAGTAGAAAAACAATCATTTGAGAAGTCTTCATTCACCCTGTCATATTGTTTTCTTGCTTATGTTTACATTGCATTATCAAGTGTAGTTCATACAGAAGTTAAAATACATTATAGAACAATGTAACTGACATTAACAAATTATTTTTAATGTTATTTATTTACAAAGATGTAGGTAAACTATAAAACTCAAAACAAGCAAAAGAAAAGTTTTTTTTAGCTGAGGAGAAACTATTTCAGGAAGTGAGAGCTTTCTCTCCCATTCATGAATTATGAAGCCATTATAGGTACTAGTGTAACATTTATAGTTTCATATTTTATTAATTATTTTATTCCATAAAATGTAATACTTATAATGAACCAGGTCCTATCCTACACTGGTCAGTTCTTAAAGCAAAAGTAATAATAACTGTATTCCATATATTTACCAGAAAAAATTATCTGTACATATTTGGTGCTTAATGGAATATTGAACCCTTTCTAATATATCCACATATTAATATATACAGAAACTCAAAAAAGGAATAAATCTTTTATTTAAAAAATATGTTCTTATTGAATTCAGAGAGAGAAAGGGAGAGGGAGAGAGAGAGAAACTTCAGTGATGAGAGAGAATCATTGCCTCCTGCACATCCTCTACTGGGGATTGACCCTGTAACTGAGAATTGTTCCCTGACTGGGAATCGAACCGTGACCATGGGTTCATGGATCGGTGTTCAACCACTGAGACACTCCAGCCAAGCAGGAATAAATGTTTTACATGGTGAGTATAGGGAAATCTAATTTGTATATATTTACTAGAAAATAAATGTGATGGAATTAAGAAAGAGGATATTTGAATGAGTCCAAATTACAATTTCAAAGTGGCTTCTTCTCACTAAGAAATATATACAGGTTGTAGTCAAACATTGATCAGGGAAACAGATTATCTAGTTCTAGGAAATATAATTGTCAGCCTGGCAAGATGCTAGGATGTTGGGTAAAAGGGACAGAATTGGAACTTTTGAGAGATTTTTCCATGCAAACAACCATGAAAGTTCCTGCTGCCCTGTGAATGTTACTTGGACCTTGATTGGATCAGGGTAGCTATGAATAGAAATGCATATACTGTACAGATTTGCATGTAAGTCTATGTGTGCTTTATAATTAATATGTCCATTGAAAGTATAATTACTTTATAATTCATATTTGACCTAAGATAACTACCCTGAAATCTCAGTTATCGAAATAATGTTGACTTTTATTTTGACAATATTAACACACATATCAATGAAGAACAACATATATTTGGCAAAGAACTCGATGCTGAAGTTAGTAAGGCAGAGAGGAGACTGGATGATTGGAATAAATACAACAGAAGATGAAATAGACAAAAGCACATAAGAATTATCCCCAACAATTATGAATCTCATTGATACTCCAGTAAGGCAAGGTGGATGATTAAGTTCAGAACTGTATTATAGGCACCTGCATGTTAGTTGGTATATAATATTTATATATTGTCCTGTTAATTGCTAAAGAGTGAAGCTTAAAAAAGGGTCAAATATATGTCTTTTAAAGGAGATTTGACTGTGGGTAGTGAATACACAATGCGATATAAAGATGATGTATGGTAGAATTGTACTCTTGAAACCTATATAATTTTATTAACTGATGTTTTTTAACAGAAAAAGAAAAGGGATCTCTGAAGTTTGACTATCTGGATTTGTATCTGGACTTTGCTCTTGCTTAGTAAGACTTTGGGTAAATTACTTAACATCTCTGGGCCTCAAATCCTATTTTTTTTAAAAAAAATGCAGATAATGATAGTAAGTACCCCAGTGTTTTGTGAAGATTAAAGAAACAATGATTTTAAAGTGCTTAAAATAATATCTGGTACATGTTAGTAAGTGTTACTATATTTATGATAATACTAATTAATGTATAACACTACATTAATGATTTTTATTACTTCACATAATAAGCCATTCTTCAACCATAACAGGCTTTACAGCTATGAATGTTATAAGTTGATTTTCTTTGCAAGTACTACTCTGTACTTGTATCCCTCTATCCTTCCTCCACTTCTCTATTCTCAGGTAAAATTATGAAACTATATATAACAAAAGTTATATATAATTGTCTCAGCAATTCCATTTTATATTACCAAGGGATAATCTGACATATCTAGGAGCAGGGTTAGAATATTACATGACCATTAAAGTCCAATATTTAAAATCTTCAATATATAAAAAATTTTTAAGGCATTAAAATTAAGTACAAAGATATGTAACAGGAGTTATAGTTAAAAGGGAGAATATAAAAGACTTTTTTTTACCAATTAATTCTATTACTTTTCCAAGCCTCTTATAATAATTTTTATGTGTATGCATATGTACATATATGCTTCTATGAGTGTTTCTCTAAAAAGAAACTGCATAGAAAGTATCTAAATGAATTTAAAAAAGGTCTACTTCTTTGGGCAAAATGAAGTGCTATAATATGTGGAGGCAATTCAGCTCTCAATTTTAACTTAATTTAAATGTTGCAAACACTATGGCTCAGGTTTTGCTTATCTCTTGATTAGCTCAGTTTTCCTCAGAGTGCATTTCATATTACACTAAACCCAAAAATATTCTGTGATCAGATAAATTTGGCAAATACTGCAGATTCTTTTTTGTTATTGGAGATGTACAACACATATTAGCATAATACAGGTTTTTCCTTTTTCTTCATTGAAACATACATATACATTTTTACCCATTGCTGAAGCCTGGGTTTCCAAAATGTATATAACAAAGGGAAATTTATATACGGAGCTAGGGCTGATGAAATGAGGCACTAAAATGCAGCCATCAGAGACAGCTAACTCCTTCTGGTCTCAGTTAGTGGTATTTGATAGTGCTGCCTTGATGGACATGTAGAAGCCTGGGCCATGGCTTGTGAACATCACAAGGATGCCAGGCTGTCAGTTGGTAGCTTAAGGGAGAAATGTGGGGCAATTTAGGTTAATACATGTTAAATATGTGCAGAAAGTTGAAGCTGAGAAATGATGCTATATAAAGAAGAGGAATTTATCTAGATATTCTTGTTCCAGTGGTTTTGTCATTAAGAAATGACATACATCTATAACTATTGTATTATTTGATGTCGTCATTCCATTTTATTATATATTTTTTAAATATGCTTTTATTTATTTTAGAGAGAGAGGAAAGGAGAAGGGGAAAGAGAAACATTGGTGCATCAACATGTATAGGCTGCCTCCTGCACATCCCCTGCTACGGATTGAGCCCCCAACCTAGCCATATACCTTGACTGGAAATTGAACCAGGACCTCTTGATACATGGGTCAATGCTCAACCACTGAGCACACAGTCTGGGCCACTATTCCATTTTGAAATAAATCATTTCAGCAATAAGGAGCTTTAAAAAAATGGCAAAAGAACTTTTGGATGAATTTATAAATCTCTTAATTTCTCAAGAAAGGAGATAGCTAGGCCAGCATTGCTCTGTGATTGAGCATCAATCTATGAACCTGGAGATCAAGGTTCCTGTTCAGGGCGCATGCCAGGGTTGTGGGCTCCAGCCCCAGTAGTCAATGTGCAAGAAGAGACAGCCAATCAATGGTTCTCTCTCATCATTGATGTTTTTATCTCTCTCTTCCTCTCTGAAATTATATATATATATTTTTTTTTTCCAAAAAGAAAGCAGATAATGAAATATAATCTGGCTAAAATATTTTGGGTCTTAAATATCTGCCATGGGGCTTGTAGTAATATCAATAACCACAGGAAAGCCAGAGGGTATGTCACTGCTGAAGAATCATTAACATGTACTTCAGCAATTTGTTTTTATTTTCGAAGATTAAGCTTAAAGACATCAGTTTAATATAGCTGGTGGCCGTAGGTGCCTTTATCCATCACTCTGTGAAGTGTGGTTTTCCATGACCTCAGATGATTGTTTTTCTAAATTAATTTTGTTCTCCTTTTTTTCCCAGTATTCTTGTGGATGTACATAAAATGCAACTTTAGATGTTAATGCATTGGTTCTATTTGCAGAAGAAAAAACCTCATTCAGAGTTAAACATTTTATCAGTTTTATATCAGTGGTGTCTGAGGCTTAAAATAGAAAATCAATTAGTTTGTTTCTAATAATGCTTCAAATTTTCCTCCAATTATAGAATTATTATAAAGTTTAGGCTATGAATTCTATTAAAGCAAAACATCTGATATTATTTTGAAATTTTCTGTGAATTCAGTTAAAAAGGTAAATAAGAAGATGCAGTTATTTGTTTTACAACGATATTCTATATAGAAACTAATTGGAGAATCACTAAACTATTACTACATTAGAAAATCTGGGTACTAGATTCTATTGGTCACTAAATCACTAATTAAGAAACTTAAGGAGAAGATGTGTACTCTTAATTGGTGTTAGTACACAAACAATTCATTAGTTTACCCAACCAAGCTACCATATTTGCAAAAGTATAAACTGGGGATATCAAAACCTTAAAATGTTTCCATATATCAGTAATTTCAAATTTTAATGACAAAACTAATGTTGAGTAGGAAAAAATAGGCTTCAACATTGTGATGTTCATAGTATCTCTTTGCTGCTTTTTATCAAGTAAAAATATATATTTTTAAAAAATATAGGCCTTAATTTTGTTTTTATTATGAAAATAAAGTTGGAGGTCTTTAATCAAAATATTCAATGAAAGAAGACCCTAAACCTTCAGATTTTCCAGCTTTTGGTGAATTGCTTTTATTGAAAACGAAGTTTGCAAAGGGAAAAAACATGAAATGGATCTGCACAGAAGCAAGAGAGGGACAGGATAATTTGAAGTAGTTGTTGAATAATTATAAGTTACAAATGATAATGTTATAATTAAACTTTGGAATGTATAAAACCAGAAAGAAAGTCTAATTTTAATTGGATCTAATACTTTAGATAACTTTCTTTTGGTATGTTTTTATTTCAGAGAGGAAGGGAGAAGGAGAGAGAGATAGAAACAACAATGATGAGAACCATTGATTGGCTGCCTCCTGCATGCCCCCTACTGGGGATTGAGCCATCTACCCGGGTATGTGCCCTTTACCGGAATCAAACCTAGGACCCTTTAGTCGCAGGCCAATGCGCTACCCACTGAACTAAACCAGCTAGGGCTTGGATGTAATACTTTAATTGTATATGGT
>NW_006287104.1:464122-471051 GCF_000327345.1 Myotis davidii | reverse complement strand
AAATATATATTTTTAAAAAATATTGGCCTTAATTTTGTTTTTATTATGAAAATAAAGTTGGAGGTCTTTAATCAAAATATTCAATGAAAGAAGACCCTAAACCTTCAGATTTTCCAGCTTTTGGTGAATTGCTTTTATTGAAAACGAAGTTTGCAAAGGGAAAAAACATGAAATGGATCTGCACAGAAGCAAGAGAGGGACAGGATAATTTGAAGTAGTTGTTGAATAATTATAAGTTACAAATGATAATGTTATAATTAAACTTTGGAATGTATAAAACCAGAAAGAAAGTCTAATTTTAATTGGATCTAATACTTTAGATAACTTTCTTTTGGTATGTTTTTATTTCAGAGAGGAAGGGAGAAGGAGAGAGAGATAGAAACAACAATGATGAGAACCATTGATTGGCTGCCTCCTGCATGCCCCCTACTGGGGATTGAGCCATCTACCCGGGTATGTGCCCTTTACCGGAATCAAACCTAGGACCCTTTAGTCGCAGGCCAATGCGCTACCCACTGACCTAAACCAGCTAGGGCTTGGATGTAATACTTTACTTGTATATGTTTTATACTGTTGAGAATGCATAAAGATGAAAAAGTCGAAGATTTCATAGCCTTTAAATTTGGTACATTAAAAATAATTATAAACAATGAATGCTTATGTGATGATGTTTTCTTGTAAATATAATATAGGACTAAAAGAGATATATAAAGGGGAAAAGATGATAGCTATAAGTATATTTGAGAGAATATATTTGTGTATTTCAGTTAACAAAAGTTTAAAATAGCAGAGTTTTATTTGAGTTGACTATGTAACTCAACATCCAAAAAAGAATATTTCTCTGTTAAAGTTACATTATATTCATTATATAAATAAATACTACAAAAGTAAGATATTAGTATATTTAAGCAAACCTTAAAATAATATAAATACATTGAAATATTATAACTATAAAATGTAATATAAAGAGGAGTGCAGGAAAGTTTATGACAAAATTTTAATTAATAAGACTATTTAAAAGCATCCTTTGTTACCCCAGAAAAATATCTATTAGATATTAAGAACTGATATAGCTAAGAAAATGATTAAAGTACTACATTAATACATACCAAAATAATTATTCTATGCTTATTGCTATTAGATAAGCAATATAAGTACTTTTAATATATATTTTTCTTGTATGTAAACATATTATTTTAATTAGTTGTGAAAATATTTATAAATAAAATATGAAATGTAATCACACCTTTTGTTTACAAAATATTCTGGTTTGTGAAATTAATTACATGTTTATGCTAGGTGTTGGAAACAGGGGTGCTTAGTCTTTGAAGCAAAAACAGTTTCAACATATTTTGGCGTATTTTATGGTAGCTTCATGTATATTTGAGGTGAAAATCTTACATTTGGGAATTTTTGCTAAGGTAAAAATAAGGTTTTTTTTCCTTTCTTTTTCTTTCATATTTCATAGATATTTTCTGTATTTCTCACTAAACATTTGTTGTTGTTCCCATAATTTAAGCAGTCTAGGCTGAATCCACTATAGAATAAACATAGAATTATTATTTCATATGGAATTTGTCTTCTAATACTATGCTCATTGATAAAAATCAAGGGCAGGAAAAATTAGCATTATAAAAAAAAACATACTCAATGCTATCATATGCCCTTGCACAAGAATGATTATTTGTATATATTGTTTTTGGCAACTGGATCCTGTCTTCTGCTCAACCCTGTTTTCAAATCTTTGGAGTCATTGCTAACTTGGGTCAGAGGAAGAAAGGATTTTTGAGACTGATAAGAAAGGAGCATAAAGCTAGAAGGCAAAGGGTATATCCTGGAATTTCCTGCACTCACCTGGCCCAATCTTCTTGAAACAGGTGAACCAAACGGTAGACTATCTTATCATTTAGGTGAGGAAATCCAGGCTCAGCCCTACTTCAGAGACTGACACATGGCAATACGAAATTACTAGAAAAATATAGTTTGAAGTGCTTCACAATCTATAGAGAAGGATCTGTCTATAACCCTATAAATTGGAAAGTAAGTTATATAGCAAGACATTTGCCTAGAACCATGCCAAATTTGTAGTGACTACCATTTAAAAAATAATTTGTCAAGTGCTGGGATTATCAGATATTCATATTTTTAGAAAAGACTAGTATATTTATTAGGTTGCCTTTGAACCTAGATGCCTAATATAATCATGCTCTTTCCATTATATGCTAAGGTAGCCATTAAATATGGAAATTAAAATCTTTATGCTTTCACCAAAATATCGCGATTTTTATCTCAAAAATCACTCTGTCAATCAACAGGGTTTTGGTTTTTGCTTTTCTCCATGATATCAAGTAACTATCTTTTCCCCTCATTTAATTGAATAACTTTAATTTAAATAAATTTGAACCCATTGGAATGGTTTTCAATTTCAACCTTATTTTATCAATATATACTCTCATTTTTAAAAGTTTTAATAAATGGGACCATATGACTTTTGGCTCAAATGCAAAAGTAATGCTTTATGAATAAAATGGAATTATCTTCTTTTAATGGATGTGTAAATATAATTAAAACATTATACTAGTGCATTTACATAGCTGCAGAGTTTTTGCATCAATATTTTTAACCTCAAGGCTGTAAGTAATTATGTGTAATTGGTTTAGCGTCTATTAAAATAATTAGATTACAGTGATGCAATTTCAAATGTGTGTGTGTTTTGGAATTAATTTTTAGCAATTAGCTTCCTCCTAGATTCTATCAGCATTGCAATTTGAATTTTGCTTCCAGAAAGTTACTGGTACTGGGAACTCTGTTGTTTGTCAGCCTGTTATATTTATAGTTCCATTCTCATGCAATTTTGATTAGTTCAGTATAGGAAATCAATAAAATGAAATGGCTGTCCTGTCTCTCAAATTCAATATATGTGTTTTAGTTTCACCTCTGTTTCTTATGTATTTTTGTAAAATCCACTCTAATTCTCTAGGTGTCTTACCACCCATACACTCAGGATATAACACTGTCCACCTCACAGCGACATCGCGAAGATTAAATTAAGTGATGCAGTTGGCAGTGCTGAGTGAACCATCGGACATAAAACATGCCTTCTCTCCACTATGAGATACTGCCTCCTTTACAGACTATCACATTTTCATATGGGAAGCCAGTATTATCGCTGTTGTGGTAAAGCCACCTTTGATTCAGCAAAGGTGAATTCATTGGGGCTCTACTTTGTGCCCGATATAGTTTAGGTGTTTGGAATAGAGTAGTGAAAAAACAGAGAAGTTTGTTTCTGCTAAAAAATAAAAATAAAAAAATAAATCAGTAATTACATTTTAAAGATTTTGGCTTTTTTTTAGGAAATTCATAAATCAACCAGCATCTAATCTAGCAGATAGAAAGGACTTCCAAAGAGGCAAAATATTTTATTGGCAGAAGGGAGCATGGACAGGAAGTTATAGTAGGTTATTGCAAGGTTAGTTTCCTTTATAGAGGATGGCAGGGTTTACCAGGCAGATTACTTAACTAATGATCGTCAGGGGATTCCTGATTGCCTGGTTTAAGATTCCATTTCGGGGAAAGCTGAAATTGTAGTTAAGTCTTGCTTTAGTGATGTGATGTTCAGTATAAACTATTCTGTTTGGGGCCTATGGCCTTATCTTTTATACTTCTTCTGGTGCAACAGTGAATATGTAGCAAAATAAATAAACAATTAATTTCATATAGTGATAAGTGCTATAATGTCAAAGAAATAGGGTGATAGGATGGAAAAGGACTGGGAGGAAGCAGAATGGGAAAACCGCCCTTAGATATTGACAACAGTGTAGTGTAACCTAAAGTTAATCTGTGGATTTGTTTTGTTATTGTTTGTCAGCTAAATCTTCCATTTTTTAATTATTAAAATCAAATGTTGGCAAAGTGTAAGGTTTTTTTGGCTGTTTATTGAAATTTATTATGCAGGATTAGGGAAGTACACTTCAACATTTTAAAAATGAGGTAGAACTTGTTCCAACTCTCAGTTTTGACCTATTCCCTTTGAAACTCATATTTTTTAAATTTATACATTGGAGAAAAATTTAAGTAACTGGAAAAATGTCTTAGCATGAAACAAACATTTGGTAAAGGTTTGCTTCCTTTGTTTTATGTCCTTAATTTTCACAGGTCCATAAAATATTTTTATTCCTTATTTACTTTTCATGGGTCCCTAACATTCTATAATATATAGTATTCTCTATCCACTACATGAATCAATTCTAAAATATCTTCAATTTGTTTCCGTTCCAAAATTATGCTCACTTATGCCTGTTCAATCTATTTGAATACATCCACTGATTAAAAAACAACAAACATCTATATATAAAAAAGCCTAAGCAACCATTCAACCATTCAACCAATAGCTGTAATGTGCACTGATCACCAAGGGGGCAGACAATACACAGATATGGAAACATGGAACAGACTGATGAATCTCAGAGGGGGCGAGGGGGGAGCGGGAAGAAATTAACCAAAGATCTTATATGCATACTAGAGGCCAGGTGCACGGATTCGTGCATTGCTGGGGTCCCTCGGCCTGGCCTGCGGGGATCTGGCTGAAACCGGCAGTCCAATATCCAAAGGGGTCCCACATTGCGAGAGGGTGCAGGCCAGGCCGAGAGACTCCACTGGTGCACGGATCTGTGCACCAAGCCTCTAGTTTCTGATAACTTCTCTTTAGTCAGTGGCCCACTAAATCTGAGACTGGATGGAAATTATCATTAATTGAAGTGAGATAAAATGGGTAAAGCATTATCTTATGAATATTAAAAAAAATACTTTAATGTAATATTATTACTATTAAAATACTAATTGGATGTAGTATTACAGATTTGTGTTCTGTTTCCAAGTTCCTTATATGACACTAGAGGCCCAATATACGAAATTCATGCAAGAGTAGGCCTTCTTTCCCCTAACTGCCAGCACCAGCTTCTCTCTAGCACCCAGGACATGGGCTTTTCTCGCAGCCCCAGCTTCATCCAGAAGGTCATCCGGAAGGATGTCTGGTCTAATTAGCATATTATCCTTTTATTATTATAGATTTTTCCACAACTTAAATTGACAAATTTTCTGTTGAAGTAATTGGTAGAACATGGGTGAAATGCTAAGGAGAATAGAGACTCTTTTCTTTGTGAAAATATATTGTTTTGGTAACAGCTATATTTTAAAAACCCTACAGCCAGTTCCTTTACTCAAAAACATTTATTCCCATATGCTTTATTGGAAGAGTTATTGCTTCAGGCAATAATGAGACCATAAATCTGTTAGCTTTCGTTAAGGTCCCTGGAAACACACAAGAGCTTTTGGGACTGTTGTTTTCCTGAAAAGTGTAAAATCATCATTTTTGTTGATATTCATTTAAATCAGGCAAGTTTTTCCACTTGGGGCAGAATTGCTCTGATGAAAACTTAATCATGAATTCTCCAATCTACAGCAGTTTGAGACATTTTGATTGAATAAAACAATTATGTTCAGAAGATAAGATTGCTTGACAAAGAACATCCAAAATGCTTATTAGATGAAGTTTGCCTTTGGAGATCACTTGCATTCTAGGCAAGCAATGATGCTCTGACCATTTGATTTCTAATTTGTAAACTCTTTCAGAGATTATGTGGAAGAAATACAGTGGCAATGTACATGCCTCCTTATTGCTTCTTAATTTCTATAATAAAAGACAGCTATTTCCCTCTTACTAAAATCGGGAAACTTGCAACTCTACATGCATGAGTAGAAATATAGGTAATTAAATTGATTATAAAGTTATCCCATCTTGAAAACAGTATTGGACTTCGAGTTAGAAAAACTGGGTTCAAATTAACTTTCTAACCTTTATTAGCTATGAGAAGCTCAAACCTGTTTTCTCATCCATGAGAAAAAAAAAAGATAATAGCCACCTTGTAACAATATAAGGGTTGCTAGATCATTATTTACTGATTCTTAGGTTTTATGATTCCAAAACCAGTGCTTACATTCAAGAGAGACTATGAACACATCTTTCTTTGGATAGACCTATATATTCAGGCTACATCTACTATAATTTTGAATCTGCTTCTAATTGTCTGTTCACCCATAGTTGTTTAGAAAGCATTACAAAGTATTTTCAAATCCCTTCTATTTAGTCTTGTTCTAGATAAGTTTATTTAATTTTAGAGATATAAATTTGTGGGGTTTTTTTTTTTGTTACTGAAGGACATAAAGGAAGAAATCAATAACTATAAAGGTGTTTATAAATCAGAAGAGATTTAACATTCATTGAGCATCATTTTGACTCTTTTGTTTTACTTTTTCCTCAGAGTAGAGTTCACCTCACTGCTCAGCTCTTCTCTAGAGCTGAGCGAACCATTTCTGTATTATTCCTACTCCTAAGCCTGTGGTTCATCATAATGGTGCAATGTAAAATACTGGAAATAAGACAGACCTCAGTTGGATTTTTGATTCTAGTGATTTCTAACTGAATTTTTTGGGTGACTTTGCTTAATCAATCTGATTTGCAATTTCATTATCTTTAAACTGCTGACAATACTTAGCTTGCTAGAGGTTTTCTTACCAATATTAGATGAGATACTGTATGCAAATTGTGTAACTGGCACGTGTATGTAAAATACATGGTGTGCAATTTCATTATCTTTAAACTGCTGACAATATTTACCTTGCTAGAGGTTTTTACCAATATTAGATGAGATACTATATGCAAATTGTGTAACTGGCACGTGTATGCAAAATACATGGAGGTAGTGGGAACATGTCTAAAATGGCTACATATGAGAAGGTTGCTTGTCTCATTGGCAGGATGAGCATGGCTATGTCCTTGTCACTCATAGCACTGAATGTGCATTTGACATGTTATTTCAGTCTCATGCTGAAGTTGTAAGCTTACATTGTAAAACTTCAAAAACATCTTC
>NW_006287104.1:451607-463153 GCF_000327345.1 Myotis davidii | reverse complement strand
GAAAACGTAAAAGATGAGAGAAACAAGGGTGGGCAAATGAGAGGTTAAGTGATAGCAAAAGTGTGGGACTGGGAGTAAGTATGATGTGGTGGGGTTGGGGAAAAAAAGAGATGGCACTTACTGAACTGAGGTGGAGTTAACTGAGCACAGACAAACTAGGGAAGTGTTGGAAACCCTGATACCTTTCACATTCTGTATCCATGAAACATAAGAGATCTCAAAGAGAGAATATGCTTATTCTAGAAAGCTTCCATGGCTCATTGTTACTGCATTGGTGGAACCTGACTAATTAGTTTTGTTTCAAGTGGATACAGGATCACAGAAATTTGCCCTCATAGACTGGACAAAGGACTGGATTTGCGGTTCTCTGGGAAGCACCTGTCATATAGCACAAGGAATTCAGATTTAGAGGATTTAAAATTTTGCTTTACATTTTGTCATGTCACTGAGTACACAAGAATATAATTTCATAATTTACTAGTCTCATTTTGGTTAGGAAATAAATGATTATCACTTTGAGTTGGATAAAAATCTAAACAAAGTTCTTTGAAAGGACAGGGTAAGGCAAATCTTTATGTTGGAGAAGTAAATTTAAACGTCAGACTAAATTATAATTCCTCATTCCAGCTAAGGTACCAACCAGAGAGGCTGAGTGGTCCAAAATCAACTCCCTGTGAAATGATTTTTCATACTTTGGTTTATCAGGTTCAGTGAGCTTAGACTATTAGAAGCCTAAGGACACTCTCTTCTATGCATCTTTTATGTATGTATCTAGTGAACAATGTTAACACTGATCATATAATTAACAAATTTAAATATTAACTGTATAAGTCAAAATCTTATAAACATTTAGATATTGAATGCAAAATTAGTCAAAACTCAAGACTTCAAAAAAATCATAATCTAATGAATCAAATTATTTTAAATGACCACAAATGCCTTATATACATAAAATGTTATTATAAAAGTTGTTAGAGTACGTACTTCAACATATCAACTGCATGGATTTATTTTGTTTCATTATTACCTCTATACTAATATAATTTTACTAGAGGCCCCTTGGCCCCGATCATGCAGCAGTGGGGTCCCTCGGCCTGGCCTGTGGGATAAGGTCGAAACTGTCTTTCTGACATCCCCCGAGGGTTCCCGGATTGTGACAGGGTGCAGGCCAGGCCTAGGGAACTCACTAGTGCATGATTGATCTGGGCCGGGGAGGGATACGGGAGATTGGCCAGCTGGGAAAGGACCGTGGGAGGGCTCCAGGGCATGTCTGGCCCATCTAGCTCAGTCCAGATAGGCTGGACCCCAGCAGCAAGCTAACCTACCAGTCAGAGCATCTGCCCCTGGTGGTCAGTGCACATCATAGTGAGTGTTGAGTGGCCTTAGCATATCATTAGCATATTATGCTATGATTGGTTGAACAGCCGACCAGACACTTAGCATATTATTAGGGGGATTGATTGGTTGAACGGATGACCAGACAACTGGGCACTTAGCATATTAGGCTTTTATTATATAGGATATCTGCCTGAAGTTATGGCTTTATTCATTTATGCACAGTAATTTTATCAATTCCAAAAATCAAACAACATAATCTCAAACTAATTGATATTGCATATTCTATTTCATAGACCTATGTATTCCTCATTGTGTCAAGGGATCTGGGTTACATCTTTTAAATAGATTAACACCTGATTCAGTGTTTATTGGGTTGGGACTCTTTGCAAAGGAATGTTTACTTGTTAAATAAGTGTTACCTTTTAAGTCAATATGCCTTAGAGTTAGATGCTGATCAAACTTTCCCCCATGCCAATAAAATATTGGTTAGAGTGTGTTATACAACAGTTCAGAATTTACTTGACTAGGCCCTATTATAATTTTACAATTAACAGGTAAATTCTGAAGTTTTATACCTCAGGAGTGTCTTTTGAGATACCACTCAGAAAATTTTAAAAGAATGTTTTACTTCTCTGAACAAAATATTATGGTGTCATCTTGATTTTTCCCCCTTTTCAATGTATGGGATCATCTTCAGGAAGGCTCAATTCTTTTGAATGGAAAATTATTTTGAAGACCAACTTTAGGGTGTTATAAAAACTTACCATACTGTTCTACATGAAAATTTTTATGCTATAATTTCTATAATTCTGGACATTAGTGAGAGGTTTTTAAAAATTGACCATTAAAGTTATCAGTTTATATTGATTTTCCAGTTTAACCCCAAAATTAATATTATTTAAAAAATACTTCCTCTAGTATGAATATATCCTAGTATGATTCTCCAACAACCCTAGGTGAAAATTCACCGTATTTTCCCCTATTTTCTAAGCTTAGAGCTCTACCTTTGCCAGCACACTCTGAGCCAAGCCTTCTCACCGGGACTAAGTCCCAGTCACTAAGCTCATGATTCTAATAGAAAAAATGTAAAGAGTGACGTCAGAGAGATGGTACTATTCACATTTTCAGGACTAGGGTACTGTCCCATGCAAACTTGAGAATAAAAGCCAGCTAAAACCAGAGAGCTGTTTGGTGAGCATGTAATCAAACTAAGCATAATTAGTTTATTATATTAGACAAATATTTCAGATTGGTACATGTTCAAGAATCTGTACCCAAAGCAGAGGTGATCTTGCCAATAGAACTACTATAGATAAGCGCATGAACATAAGACTACAATCTTTTGGACAGCTCAAGAATGGGGACTGCCAAAGTTAGCAGAAGTTTTGAGAGTCAATAGCCAACGAGTACTGATATAAGCATGAGTCAACACGAGATATGTGCAAAAAAAGAAAAGTAAAACATTATAACTCAAAAAGAGAGACAGACAGACAAGAAGGCAAAAATGTGATTTAACATTTCTTCTACAACCAAGGTCCAGCACAAGAAAAATTCCTATCTTAAAACTTAAGGCCAAAACAACAGCAAAAATAGCAGTAGCAGCAGCAGCAGCAACAACAACAAACAACCTTAAATAAGTTTGCAATATCAAATGCATCATTAAGAAGAAAGTTTCTGATTCTGGGACACATCTGAATGGAATCTTAAAGATCTTAGAATTTATAATATTTGGTTGAATGCATGTCACCAAACTCTAACCATCCAGAGAGAATAGATATAGGCGTGTTCTGGATAAGTCTCATTTATGACAGTAAAATTATTTATTTAATTATCGATTATTTCAGATGCATTCAGTTATCATAATGTAAAATTGAATTATAGTAGATAGTTAGAATGTGTGAAAGGTTGCTAATCTGTGACCAAGAAAAGAGATAGGCCATAGTTTAACATTTTTACTTATTTATTGAATAATTAATTAAAGTTATTATCATTCTTTTATTAATTGACATTTATTCTCTTGTATAAATATGGCATTAGGCATTTATTTAATATGCTCACAAATGAGGAAGGATGACTAATCTATTCAATGATGAATACTCCATCGTTGATTAGATACAAAATAGGATAGAGGCACAAAGAAATAACCATTATAGTTGATTAAATGAGTCCAAGAAGTTCACAAAGTAGTAGATATTTGAGATGTATTTGAAAGAAAATTAGGAGTTAACCAGTTATGGCAAAAATGAAATAAAATTTCAGTGATGGGAACACACTATAACACTATTGAGAAACTCATACAGTATGGTAGGCACTTCTATGTATATAGGGGACACAAGGGAGACAGATCTGGAGACAGGAATAAGGGCTTGAAGAATTAGCAATGTATACAAATGATCAACAATTAAAATAAAAGTCATCCAAACTCCAAAACTTTCCAGTGATAGAGTCAAGGCAATAGTCCTAAATATTTACACAGTGTTCACTTCCTAGTTGACAGGGCGCTCTAACATACCTTCCATTTCTAAAAGCCCCATGACTCCCGGAAAGGTGGAGACTTGTTACACCAGTTAGAGCAATTGTTGGCCGGGTTCAAGTGAGGTACTGAACCTCAGATAGTAAGAGAGTGACCCATAAAAAATGCTCAGATCGTCTGACAATAGGTTCTAGTCCAGCCACCATTTCACTTTTAGTATACCCACCACTGCCCTCGGTAGGCTTCTGAGGAGTTAGAAGCAATTATTATAGATCTTACAGTTTGCAGAAATGTACATAAATTTTACTCATATTGCTCCCTATCGTTTTTATTACAATTGTTATCCAGTGGTAACTCTCCAGGATTAAGGCTCCCTCTGACTTGCCCTTCTGCATTTGCAGCACTTTTGCTCAATTTGAGTAAACTGAAACTGCATCTCATTAAACAGCCAACTGTTTATCACTTAAACGTGTGTGTGTGTGTGTGTGTGTGTGTTTACATAGTTATGTGTGTGTGTGTGTGTGTGTGTGTGTGGTAAGACAGCTTTAAAACAGTGCAAGTGTAGTTTAGAAATAGACTGCTGTTTAAATTCACTCATTCTCACAGATAACTCAGAAATTTGCCAAGTGGTCTCCCCCAACTCCCATAAGTAACTTAAATCTAGTGACTAAGCTGCAATAGCAGGCACATAGACTATCCAACACACTGAGAGAAGCATGGGATCAGAGAAAGCGGGTCTGAGCTTCCCACATTTGGCTGAATCTTTATTCTGTAGACTGTATCAATGTGACATGTATGTCCCAACAGTTAAGTTTGGCATATATGGTGGCTTAGTTCATTCAGGGTGCTATTATAAAAAAATACCACAGATTTGGAGGCTTATAAACAACATACATTTATTTGGTTGGCTTTTAAAAACATAAATTTATTTTTTCACAGTTCTGGAGGCTGGGAAGTCCGAGATCAGTGGACCAGTAAATCCCATGTCTGGTGAGAGCCCATATATAGAAGGCCCTATTTACCATGTGTCTTCACATTGAAGGGGAGAGGGAGCCCTCCAGAGTCTCTTTGTAAAGACACTAATCCCCTTTATGAGGGTTATTGACTAATCACCTTCCAAAGATACCACCTCCAAATGTCATCATTTGGGGGGTTAGGTTTAACATGTAGATTTTTGGGAGACACAGGCATTCAGTTTATAGCATAATGAAAGCATAGACCTCCACTCAAGAGCATATTTCACTGTGTCCTATTTTATATATAGAAACATCTTCCCTCTCTACAGAAACATTTTTTCTATTTTTCCCTCAAAAAACTTTATACTTTTTAGCTTATTCTGTTAATTTTGTTCTTCTAAATTATATCATCATTTCCAAATGATGCCTGTACTTGAACATAAACGCTTTCTGAAAAGCGTTTTGCTGTGTATCAAGTTGCTATTACACAATAATCTACCCTAAAGGAAAAATTCTTAAATGCCAACTAGAAGCTTTATGTACAATAGAGTTCAATAAAACATTATTTATAATCACTGAAATTGGAAAAACGTTACTGGATAATCTATGTTCAATCAGTACTTTTTCAATGAGTAGGTCTTATAATACCGAAAATTTCCCCCTGTGGAATTTTTATAGTGTGTACTCTGTGTCTCCCTGAGAAGCCAACAACTATTTTTCTGTGATCTTTTAATCATCCATCAAATGGCACAGTCATATGGGCACGGGTGATAACACACTATATAGCTAAGTTAAAACTAAAATATTCGTTGTATGTGTTTTCTTCAAAGGACAATGCCTTATCATATGGGTGGCAAATACATGTTGAGTCTAAACTCTTAATGCAGCAGTTGTTATCAACTCCTATGGGATCTGGTACCTGCATTTTCCTCAAGCTCCCCATATAATTTTGATGCAAGCCAGCATTATTCACAAAACACTGGAGTATGTCTTGCAGCCTCTCAGCTTAGTTGATAATTTGCTATTTGATTACACAATACTTTTGTCTTTGTAAGACTTTATATTTTTTTAAATATATATTTTATTGATTTTTTTACAGAGAGGAAAGGAGAGGGATAGAGAGTTAGAAACATCGATGAGAGAGAACCATCAATTCAGCTGCCTCCTGCACACCTCCTACTGGAGATGTGCCCACAACCAAGGTACATGCCCTTGACCGGAATCGAACCTGGGACCTTTGAGTCCACAGGCCCAATGCTCTATCCACTGAGCCAAACCACTCAGGGCAAGACTTTATATTTTTTAGTAAATTATACATATATTTTTTCTGCTCTGTATTCTTCAAAGGATTGCATTGCTCAATTCAATTCAACTCAATATATAATCATCAAGATTTATCAACTTGACTTGCCCAGGAAGGAATAAACCATCTGCATAAAGCGTGTTTCTTACTAATGCAGATCTCATTTCTCAAAGATAAGCCACATGGGCAAGTAAACTGCTTTGACCTGGGATTAAGGGTAAAATAATCTCTGTGATTCAGTGCAGGCTTCTGTTGCCTCAGTTTTTTTTTTTTTAAATTAAAATAGTCATTTATTAAAAGATGCATAGATTTGTATAAAGAGTTCAATGTTTTCTGAGAAGTAAAAGATCAACTACTCCCAGAATTTTTTTTTTCTTCATTAGGCAAATATTGTGAGGACTTGAACATCCCAATCGAACCAGAAATTGAGTGGTTCTAGGCTAACAATGAATCTCTAAACCTTGGAATGTCTGAGGCAGGAAATAATGAATATTTTGTCTAAAGGACCAATTATTAAATATTTTAGGATTTGAGTGTCTGAACAATCTGTCACAACTACTCAATGCTCATTTTTATATAAAAGCAGCCATAGATACTATGTAAACAAATTAGTGTTCCAACAAAACTTTATGGGCCTAAAATAAGAATATAATAATTTTCTCAAAATATTAATCTAATTTTGATTTATTTCAGTAACATAGGAGTATAATACCTATTACTTCCTTATAAGTCATCTAGAAACATGTTGTGGGTGGGAACTGGCCTCTGACCCTGCTCTAAGGGATGACAGAACCACAAAATAGAAGTAAATTTGGTCCCTGAGTCACCATGAAAAAGTCCGCATGCAAAATATCAGAATGAAACTGCTACTTAAGAAAATAACACAACCATATTTAAACCAGAAAATTCAGGCTAATTTATTACATCTATTATTTTTATCTTTACTAATACAGAAATGGGCAGCATAGTGTGATGCTTCCATAAAATTAGCTAAAATACTTGTCACTAGTGTTTGATAAGCAGCAAGGGAATTTACATTAGAAGCTGCAAAATTGATGACATGTACACAATGGAAAAATGATTAGTAAAATATCCCCCATAAGAACTTGAAAAGCAGACTATGTAACCACTGAGCCCATATCTCTATGGGAAGAGTTTAGAAAGATCCAGAAAGGTACATTTTGTTGGTTATCCCTTGTAGTAACAACAAATGAAGAGGAAAATAAGTTTAAGAAAGAATTGACCAGTTTGTAAGAAGTGCAAGTGAAAATTATATCATTGCTTTTGGTTTAAATGATTTCATATTTTTCTGTGGCCAGAGTTTATCTCTTATTTTTTCTACCTCCCATGTAAGTCAACAAGTTTATTCCACCTCCCATTGTGTCTCAAACAGAGTCCTTGCTTAATAAATGTTTCAACTAAAAGAAAGCATTTCAGCTTCACTACGGGGTATGTAAGCATTTGAAGGCTGCCTCAGAGGCTTAATGATTCCCTCAATCATTGATTTCTTGACTAGTATATCCTATCTTTAGACTTCTCTTTACTTCACTATTAATATAATCAGGTGAATCTTATTATATCTATCTCCAAAGTACTAAGTTAACAGTCAAGTTATTTAACTACCAACATAATATGGATTTCATCTAATCTGAATGGGTGCCCCATTGTTTAATATTAAATGATGAAAATATTGAAAAATATGAAAATAGTACAAGTAGTGCACACATCCCAGATCATTAACCGCACTCAATCAGGGCGAAATGTATTTCTCTTTCTTGGAGAAAAGTGTGTTTCAATTTTTAAGCTATCACCTTTTTAAAATATTACTGATTAAATCTCTTTGTAACTCTGAGTATTCTTATATAAGATTGTGGATTTCTTGTTCAAAATAAATTTTTCCAAGAAAGATTTAGTTTCTTTGAACAAGTCTAGCTACAGAGAGTAATAGTTTTTGAGTTACTGAATCAGCAAAAGGAGAGCACATTGAAAAGCATTAATGCCGTGTGTGATGTGTCTTATCTCTATTGAGTGAAGAGGCAGGACATTACAGACCCAGATAAAATGATGAGGTGCTGAGAGTTTTATCACAGTCATTTATTCACTTTAGGGATGGCAGTAATCTTAATTCAGTGTCACTGTGCTCATCAGTTGTACATTCTTAAGTGAATGCTCACTCTCTGCTTCTATCATTCTATAATTACAGAGACAGAGAAATTACTCAGCACTTTCTTTGCATCTATAACCTGGTTCCATATCAATTATCTGAACACCTCTCCTAATTCTCCCTCCTTGTAGTTTCAGTCCAGTCTTGTCATATCATATCACCCACTAAACTACCACTTCTTCACCGTCACTCTGAATTGTACTGTCACTGTCCCACATCACCGCCACCATGTCACATTTTATCACTACCTTCAGCTTTTTACCATCTCCATTTGGTACCATAAAAATAGGTGTATGACTAATATAACTGAAGGGTTGGGGTAATAGGAAGCTCAGTTCTATGCTATATTTCTGGAAAGCCCGTGTGAAATATTGATCTCCTACCCAGAAATGTTTACCCTGTATCATCCTTGAAATGACATTTACTCTTGGTTCTAGGACACCTTTCTTATCATTAACCTTGTATATTAACTTTATGAAGGTCCCTGGTTTAATTCTTGCCCCTTCCCTGGTTCCAAATTTTTTATTTTACCACTTCCTCCTCTGATCACAGTCTCCAGCATTTGAATATAGTTCTAAATGTTTGTAAAGGCATTGCTTGTAAATATCATATTATTTTTGTCCTTATCAAATATTTAAATTTATAGTTACTTAAGCTTATACACGAGTTTAAGTCTATAAAAGTCTCTAATATTTGGAATACAGGATAGCAACACTTACTTGTTCATATCCTTCAAGGAAAGGCAATTTAAAAATATAATCCATTTAATTACTTTCATGAAACAAAAAAAGATAAATAAGATTTTAATTTATGTAAATATCTCTGGATATATTTTAAGTAACAAGTTGTAACTCAAGACAGTTCTTGTCATTATTATTATCATGACCATTTTCATTATCCACTGTTTGCATAATAATTTTATTTTATGCTTTCATCGAAGTTACATTTATTTTGGCCCCTGGTTATGGATTTATACATGGGCTTTCCTCTCCCTACACCAATTCATCACATTCTGTGCTTTCTTTAATGTGGACACCTTTTCCATGAAGCTGTCTGTGTCAGGAAGGGTTCCAATAAGAAACAGATGGTCCACTTAAAATTGAATTATTTGAGGAGAGTTTATTTAAAGGGGGTTATTTACAGAAGTCGAGTGTTGGCGAACTGCAAAGATATTATAGTAGAAAGAATTCACCAATTCTAGGCCTGAAAGGATAAGTGGAAGGAATTGGTGTCAATATCTAGAAAGAATCATAAAGGCATGTGCTTAGAAAAATCCAGCTGGCAGGCAGAGGAACCCGAAGTAGATGACAATTGAGAAAACAGGAAAGTGGGCTTTGTGAGCCTGATGCAAGATATTTCATTGCCAACCTTATTTCAATGGAGAGTATGTACAGATTATCTTTTCTCTTTTTCTCTGATTATGTGACTATTGGTTTACCATCATTGACAATTCAGGCCTTGTTTCTGATACCATGCTTAAATTCAGTTATTTTTAATTCCTAAGTTTACTATCTTTTCATTTGTCCTTGTTAAGTATATCAAAAGTATCAAAATTTTATGTTCTCAATATCTCCATAAACATATTTTGCTTCCCAAAAGCTTACATCTGAATTTGATCTCTCCTTCCTGAGAACCAACTTTGAGTATCATCAGTATCTTACGTACTTTCATCTTGGCATACAATAATTTTGAGGTTATTATTTCTCTTCTAATTAATTACAACATCTTCAGGAAGTCATTAGAGAGAATAAACATTTTAAAGTAGAAAATTATACATTAAACTCCAGCTCTTTCATTAATATCTACTAGATCTGAAAAAAAAAATTTTCACTGACTTATCTTTATTTTTCTCTTCTGTTAAATTTAGCATCTTCTGAGCATAAAATGAAAAAAAAAATGCACACATATGAAATGGTTAAAACACTGCCTTTACAGGGTGCTGAAATACTTATTGACCTTTACTCATCCTATATAATGAAAGTCTAATATGCTAAGTGTCTGGTCATCTGGTTATCCATTCAACCAATCACAGCATAATATGTTAGTGATATGCTAAGGCTGCTCAACCACTTGCTGTGATGTGCACTGACCCCCAGGTAGCAGATGCTCTGAAAGGTAAGTTAGCTTGCTCCTGGGGTCTGGCCAATCGAGACAGGCTGGAAAGCCCTGGAGCCTTCCCGTGGCCTCTCCCTGGCTGGCCAACCTCCCGTGTCCCTCCATGCACCTGATTGTGTACCAGTGGGGTCCCTTGGCCTGGCCTGTGCCCTCTTGCAATCTGGGACCCCTCAGGGGATGTCAGAGAGCCAGTGTCAGCCCGATCCTGCAGGCCAGGCCAACGGACTCCACTGATGCATGAATTTGTGCACCGGGACTCTAGTATATACATAAAAAGAGATACTTTTTAGTTATAAACAATGTAACTATTATTTATAGTTACATTCCTGAATTTCTTTGTCAGACACTGCGCTACGTACTAGTAGAATTATCCATTACGCCAGTAAGCACTGAATAAATGTCTCAAACAGAACCCAAATAAGAAAAAAAATAAAGTTGTCAAATAAAAGTGCTTTGATATCCATTTCTCTAACATAAAGAAAATTCTCTTTCTACAGTAATTATAATTCTTTGTCTTTTTTTTTTCTCTTGAGAGCACTATCATTGTTTCACTTATGTTATATTAAAAGTATAAAATAATCTTGGGCTTGGAACTCTTATGTGTTGAGTATCTGCAAAGCTGATGAAGTTTTGTTTAAATGATGTTCCATACCATCCCTCAAACTTGTCCTATCCATTCCTCATTTTATCAGAACCATTTCACTTAATGGTTTCATTTTTCTCCACAAATCACAAAAAAGTAAAAATGAAAAGGAAAATAAAACAGAGGAAATTTGAGATTGATTAAAAAGCACTTCTTGTTTTATTTGTTAATATTATTCATCATTGAAGTGCATATCTCAATTGTCAAATTGAATTCATTTTGTGACTTATTTTTTCATGTTCTAAAATAAATGCTTTGCCAGTTTTTCCTAATAGACCAAAGAGCTCTGAAACTAAACACTTCCATAATGGAAATTATGATAGCATTTTTAAATGTCAGCAAAATTTACCAGGGTCACTTTGAAATGCTGAAATAGAATAAAAAATGACCATCTTTTTTTTTAGAAAATTGAGTGTAGTATTTAGGGGTAAAGAAGCATTATGTCTATAAGTAAAATGCCTCAAAAATTGTGTATAGTTTTTTACAATTTACACCTTTCTAAATCCATGCATCATTTAATATTCTAAACATCACTGAAAGGTTGGTAGTATTAT
>NW_006287104.1:449373-450803 GCF_000327345.1 Myotis davidii | reverse complement strand
ATAAAGCTTTTATATGTGCTATATCCTATATAATAAAAGGCTAATATGCAAATTGACTGAAGAGTGGAACAACCAGTTGCTATGATGCCCAATGACCAAAACGGGGTAGATGCTCAATGCAGGAGCTGCTCCCTGGTGGTCAGTGCACTCCCACAGGGGGAGCGCTGCTCATCCAGAAGCCGGTTCACAGCTGGCAAGCGCATTGGCTCTGGCGGGAGCCTCTCCCACCTCCTCAGCAGCACTAAGGATGTCTGACATCCCCCAAGGACTCCCAGACTGTTAGAGGGCACAGGCTGGGCTGAGGAAACTCAGGGACCCCCCTGAGTGCACAGATTTCATGCTCTGGGACTCTAGTGTTAGATGTATTTCCTTCCTGCCTTTCGATTGTCTTATGTCTTTAATTTTATTTTTAAACACATAAAAATTATTTGTAAAATGTTATTATTTCAAATATATTGATATTTAATTTTATTTTTTCTGGATTTTGAATTTTAGTTATTTTAGTTAGAAAGGCTTTACCTGCACTCAGGTAAGTAGTATTTATTTTTTTCAATTTTTAATTATGATTTATTTATTAGTATAGAAACAAAATTATGTTGTATGTTGATAACAATTTGTTCTAGTCTATCTTTGAGAATTTTTTTGTGTTTTCTATGTAGATTATTATGTGGCCTGCAAATAAAGACAGTTTTACTTATTTCTTCCCAGTCTGTATGTACTATATTTCTTTTCTCACTAGGAACTCCATTAGAATGTTGAACAAAGGTTTGAGAGTGGATATCCTCACCTTACACCTAATCTTAGAAGGAGGCATTCAGTCATTCCCATTGAGGAAGCCTGTGCTCCATGTGAGAGAAGGATCACGGAAATTGGCAGTGTTTTGTTTCTGTCACCCCAGAGGGCCTTTCTTGGTTCTCTGATCCCAGGGGTAGCTGTTTTAAGTGAGCATTTCAGTAGACCCATGACAAGGAAATGGTGAGAGGATGTAGACTACCACTTTTTTCTGGGGCTTCTGAACTGTCACACTGGACCACAATTGCTCTTTAACAATTTGTTTTAGCCCTGGCCGGTTTGCCTTGGTGGATGGAGCGTTGGCCTGTGTACTGAAGGGTCCCAGGTTCTATTCTGGTCAAGGGCACAAAAAGGGTCCCAGGTTCTGTTCTGGTCAAGGGCACAAGCCGGGTTGCAGGCTCAATCCCCAGTGCGGGAGGCAGCCAATCAATGATTCTCTCTCATCATTGATGTTTCTGTCTCTCTCTCCCTCTTTCTTCCTCTGTAAAAAATATACATATAATTTAAAAAAAACATAAGGTGCGCTTCTAGGAGTGACTCGCTCCCCATCTCTTTATCCTGTCTCTCCATCTCTTGTAGACAATCATTTCATTTGTTTTTGGTTTATCCTTTATATTTTTGCAAAAACATGACTCTAA
>NW_006287104.1:447842-448679 GCF_000327345.1 Myotis davidii | reverse complement strand
AAATCAGCAAATAAGATGCAGTTATTCAGTTATTCAGTTCAGCCTTTCTCCTCCAACTCCATCAGCATCTTTAAGTTGTTTGATCTCCAAGGTAAATGCTCTACATTAAACTTAATAAAACAAGTTTTTGCACTACATTCTATTGTTCAGTATTGTGTTTTTATATAATATTTGTTATTTTTAAATGCATTTTTCTTATTTAAAAACATTTAACTAAACAATTGCAGTGTTTTTTTGGGTGTCCGGAATGGATTAATGGCATTTCAATTCATTATAATGGTGAAAATTGATTTGACATACGAGTAATTTGAGTTACGAGCTCCGTCACAGAACGAATTAAACTCGTAAGTCAAGGCCCCACTGTATTTTAAAAAAAGAATTTGTTTTATTTTAATTTTCTGCCACTTTTTCCTCTCAAGTTTTACCAAAGACAAAATCAGGTTGTATGTCTGGTTTCTTCTCAAAGAGGCTTGTCATATTCTTGGAATTTAGTTCTCCTGTTTGTCTTGTAATCTTGGATCACTGTTGACCAAAAAAGAGGCCAATGATTTTGTAGATTACCTGGGTTTGCATCATAGCTACTTTAGGAGTAGTATTCTTCTACAGTTGGCCACATCGTAAATGGAAAGAGAACTGGCATCTATTATTTATGCCACAAATATATATATATTTTAATCCTCACCTAAGGATATGGATTTAGAGAGAGAAAGGGAAAGCAAGAGAAAAACATCAATGTGAGAGAGAAACATTAATTGGTTGCCTCCCATGGGCGCATCCCCTAAATATAGGTGTGTGCCCTGACCAGGAATCAAACCTGCAACCCACTGGTGCATGGGG
>NW_006287104.1:441063-447292 GCF_000327345.1 Myotis davidii | reverse complement strand
GCTAAAAGAAAGCAATCAACAAGGATGTATTATTTTTAATTGAAATCCATAGTTTATTAAATTTACTTAGATTTTACCTAATTTCCTTTTTTTTTTCTGTTTTAGGATCCCATCCAAGTTACCACATTACATTACATTTAGTTGTCATGTCTCCACTTAGCTGTGCAAATTTGTCAGACTTCCTTTGTTTTTTATTACCTTGACAGTTTTGAGGAGAACTGGTTAGATATTTTGCATCAATAGAGGTTTTCTGATGTCTTGCCCATAATTTGAGTGGGGTTATGGGTTTCAGAAAAGTATGTTTCTTGGCCATCTGTATGTCCTCTTTGGAGTAGTATGTATTCATATCCTTTGCCCATTTTTTAAATTGGATTGTTTGTTTTCTTGGTGTATACATTCTTCGTATATTTTATATATTAACCCTTTAGAAGTTGTATCACTGGGAAATATGTTCTCCCATTTAGTGGGTTGCTTTTTATTTTATTGATTCTTTTTGCTGTTCAAAAGCTTTTTAGTTTGATATAGCCCTATTTGTTTATTTTTTTTTCGTTGTTTCCCTTGCCCAAAGAGATATATTGGGAAAAACATAGTTATGGGAAATGTCTGATATTTTACGACCTATGTTTTGAGTTTATTCCTGTATTTGATAGTCTAGTTTCATTTTTTCACGTGTATTTGTCTAAATTTTCCAAAACTATTTAAGAGATTGTCTTTACTTCATTATATATTCTTGCCTCCTTTGTCAAATATTAATTGACAATAAAGGCATGCATTTTTTCTGGGCTCTCTGTTCTGTTGCATTGATCTGTGTGCCTGTTCTTATGTCAGTACCATGCTACTTTGATTACTATGGACTCCTACGATTGTTTGATATGAGGTGGTGTGATACCTCCAACTTTGTTCTTCTTTCTTGAGATTCTGTGGCTTTTGGGGGTATTTTTTTTTTTTTTGGTTCCATATACATTTTTGAAGTATATATTAAAAGACAACATCATATCTTTTAGATCCACCAGAGATGGATGGTAAGGTAATCTAATGATATACATTCTAAGAGTTGTAAGCCCCTCCAAGAGAAAGTGCGATACATGAATGCATTTCTTTTTGACAGGACAGTGGGAGAATGTGGTAGCCAACACAGAAGTGTGTTGGCCTTAAACAAAACGTCAGCCAACTATTTCCTCAGCAAAATGGGTTTATTTAGGAACAACAAAACACCACAATCTAGAATATGCAACAATGCTGACCCATGTGCGAGTCCGTTAAAACAAAGGAGAGAAAACTGTTTTGCAGAGTGGAAGAGGGAACTGGAAGGGCTAGTCGTTGTGCTTTGTGAGAGCGCCCCCTTCTGGGCTCCCTACTTCATTTTAAATGAGGTTTCTGTTTATTAATATTTTTCTGTAAGTGGATAAGAAAAGGATAGCTACATTTCCAGCAAGTTCTTAAAGAGGAAGTATAGCTGGTGTGACCATTTGCAATTATTTGGATCCTGAACACAATAGAAATCTGTACTATCTGCCATGAGAAAGATGGGGTCAGCTCATCAGACACGAATGACCCCTTTGTTGCACACATGACAGTCCTTTCAAAGTTTGAAGGTAAAGCATGAGAATCAATAGAAACTTGCGTATGGTCGTAACATTGCATATATACAATACATTGACCCTGCACCAAGTAGAAGACAGAGGGTGTTTGCTTGTGAAAGGGGAGCGGAACAGTTGCCTGCTCCCTGAACCATCTACTGAGTATGAGTCAGGGATCCTCTGCTATTGGAGGACAGGCAAGAATTCTGAGAGAGCCCTACTGCAGAAGTACAGGTACATGGAATGGAGCCTGCTTAAGTATGAGACCAGGGCAGAAAATTAACCCCACCCTAATCTCAGTTACTTAAGATTTCACATCCTTGTACCAAGTACCAGGCAAAAGATGACACCCAATGGGGAAGGCATACCATCACCGAGAGGTGCCCTCTGTGGACAAAGTAGGACTGTGAGAAACTCGTATCCCAAGAGTTGGCTAATCACAGCAAAGACATGGTCCCTCTCAAACATTGTTGGCCATTTTCCCTCATTTGCCTCATCTCTCTTCTCTTACTGCTTGTCCCTCTCTATGAAAGAAAAGCCCTTTTCTGCTTGATTATGAGATCCTGAGTAGATTTCTGAGATCACAGTGTTTTTCCTATTACAGCAGTCTTTCTTCTGAGTAAAGTTTGTCTCTCCCTAAAACCAGATTTGTTTTTATTTGAGACTACTCTCCTAAAAATTCTGTTATGAAAAATTAAAGATAATCCACAGCCTGGGAAAACTGTTTTGCAAAACAAAAATCTGATAAAGAACTTGAACTCACAAAAATTGCAGAACAATACTGCAATAATAAAAACGTGAATCTTCCAAGAAACATGAGCAAGTTTTGAACAAACACCTCACAGAATTGATAAATGACAATTAAGCACATGAAACTATTATTGTTATTAGATATCAGAAAAAATGCAAGTTAAAATCAAATGAGATACCAACATATATCCACTAGGATAGCTAAAAGACTTTGGACACCAACAAATGTTGCAGAAAATCGGTAACAACCTGACCTCTTACACATTATTGGTGGGATTTAGAAAATGGACTGCTATTTTTCTATTGCTGCTGTAACAAATTACTACATGACACAATTGCTGGCTTAAAATAACACACATTTATGATCTTACAGTTTTGTAGGTCAGTAGTCTGATATTAGAGAGACTGTGTTACTTTTTGGAGGACCAAAGTGAGAATCCATTTCATTTGTTAATTAGGTTGTTGAAGAATTCAACTCCTGTGGTTTATTACGGAGATCACCATTTCTTTGCTGGCTATAAGCTGAATGCTGTTCCCAGCTCCTAGAAGCGGCCTACTTTCCTTGCCTTTTGGCCCCTTCCTCCATCTCAGATCCCGTAAGAGTAGGCCAAGTTCCTCTCATGTGTGTAATCTCTCCTGCCTCTCCTGCCATTGTCACATTTCTGACCCACCCTCTGCCTTCCTCTTCCATTTTTAAGAATCCATATAAGTATGTTGGGACCACCTGTTATAATACTGAATAATGTCCCTATCTTAAAATGCTCATCCTAATCACTCTGGCAAAGTCACATTTGCCATATAAGGCACTTAATCACAGATTCTGGACACTAGGCTCTATATTATCTTAGCGTGGGCTTTTATTTCCCTGCAACAGAAGGTCCAATCACTTCGGAAAATTCATCGTCAGTTTCTTAAAAAGTTCAATATACATTTTTCTTAGACCTTTTGCTTCTAAATATGTAACCAGAGAAAGAAAAGCACAAGTCCACAAGAAACTTCATCCAAAATGTTCACAGAGCATTATGCCTACTAGTCCTGAAGTTGAAAGATGTCCATCAAGATGAGAATATAGAAAAAATTAAAGATGGATATACATTCATTAAAAGGAATAGACTTCTAATAAATGACAAACATGATGAACCTTCAAAATATTATACTGAGTGAAATAAGACACAAAAATACAAACTATATTTTCCCATTACATCAATTTAAAGAATAAGCAAAGTTAGCCTATGGTGAAGGAAACCATATCATTAGTTTTTCTAGAATTAGGATTATATAGGAAGAGGCATAAGGTATAGAATGTGTTCTCATATTATTCATCAAAGTAAAATTGATGTGTCCTCATATCATTTATTAAAACTAATTGAATTATACATTTAAAATCTGAGCTCTCAGTGGATATAAAATATATCTCAAAGAATAAGATCATTCAAAATCTAAGATGCTGTGATTCTACAATCTGGTTTTTTTTCACTTGTCCTTTTAAAAAATGAAAGAGATTTTAAAAATAAAATAACTTCAATTTCTAAATTTTCTTAGCTCTTTAGAAAGTATCTTTTTGAAACACAATGACCATCAAAATTTTAATTTTATGTCTAAACAACAAACAATAATTTTAGAGCTTTTCTTCTTTAATTCCATCCTTTTTTTGCAGCCAGGATGATAATTAGTGAATATTTTGGGGGACAAAAATACTAATTTCAATATGGGAGATTTAGTTTCAAAAACAGATCAAGAAATTAGTTTCATCCTACAGATGATAATTAACTAGCAGCTTTCAATATTGCTATCCAATCTCAACACCGATGTGATTCAGTGAGTTTTTTTTTAAATGTTATTTCTTGTAATCCTGCTCCAAAGCTGTTGAAAACAACAGAGCAGACTGGTGACTAATTAGTGGACAAGGGGCCATTTGGAGTAAGGATACAACTTTTTTTTAATCTTTATTGTTGAAAGTTTTATGTATGTCCCTTTTTTCCCCATTGACCCCTTCTAGCCTTCACTGGGCCCTGCCTCAGGTCTTCACCACCCTATTGTCTGTGTCCATGTGTTATGTATATGCATATAAATTCTGTGCTTGATCTCTTCCTACCCATCCCCCCACCGCTATCTTCCCTCTGAGATCCCAGTCTGTTCCATGCTTCTGTGTCTCTGGATCTATTTTGTATATCAATTTATTTTGTTCTTTAGATTCCACATATGAGTGAGATTATGTGTTACTTGTCTTTTCTGACTGGCTTATTTCACTTAGCATAATACTCTCAAGGTCCCTCCATGCTGTCTCAATGGGTAAGAGATCCTTCTTTTTTACTGCTGCATAGTTATTACAGTTTTGTTTTTGTATAAATTTTCCATAGAGGAATATGACTTAGAAGACAATTAATAGGTTATTCTCCCAGAATAACACATTTGGAGTTGGCAAAAAGAGATTAATTCCTTTTGAAACAGGATGATTCTGGGCAGCAATTTTCTCAAACAAAGCTGATTAATTACATGGAAGGCCTCTTATTCATTATAATCAAGTACAGTACTTGGCCCATTAATTGAAAAAATTGAATAAATGAGGAATAATATAATATGATACATAAACATTTTAACTTAAAATATATAAATGTATATTTATTCACACATCTTTTACTTTCAGGCCAGAATTTTTCATTGAACATGATTCATACATTGGAGTAGATCTTGTATAGTTTCATGTTAATATTTATAATATAAAATAAATCTAAATATAAAGTATTCTAAGATTTTAAATCAATATTAGCAACATATTCCCCAGCATTTTTAGTTGCTTACTTTACTTAGCCTCTCCAAATAATCTACTCATATAGAAACAATATTTCTAATTCTGCACTCATATTTTAATGTATTACTTATTTAATAATGATTGAAAATGGCAGGAGTAGGGTTGAAAACAAATGCTACTTATTCTGACCTTATGGCTTACCAGGTAGGAGAAGTCTGAAGGTGTTCCGAAGAGCAACCAGTTAGCTATACACAGTCAGTGGTAATTTGGGCATCTGTTAAAATGTTTTAGGAGAGAACAGTTTTTTGGTTTTTTGTTATTGTTTTTTTGATGGATTTGTTAGAAGGAGGTTGTTAAAAGAAATTCTTTTGAAGTTATAATTGACATAAAAACACATGGTGACTAGGAATGCTACAAGTCTAGACTCTGTCATTTGTACTAAACCTGCTTCCCCTGCACCCCCGACTCATTTTAATTAACTAGGAGCCCAGTGCACGAATTTGTGCACCTTGAAAGGAACTGTGGGCCACAAGGCTGCAGAGGGCACAGGGGTGGGTCCCAGCCCATCCTTTCCACCCCTACCCAGCCCTACCCGCCGCAGCCCCTGGTTCCCTGTCTCCTGGCAGTCTCACTCCGCTGACGCTCCCACATGCTGACAGTGGCCCCACTCACACCACTGGCGGCTGCTGCCCCAATTGCCCCCTCAGGAGCAGGGGAAGTGGAGAAGCCCTCAGGGGCGATCAGGGCTGGCAGCCGCCACTTGCACCCTCTAACAGCACCTAGCAATCAGGGACGGCTCCAGATCCAGCAGTGGGTGTGAGCGGGGCTGGCACTGGCAGCAGGTGCCGGGTGGGACCAAGGCATGTGGGAACAAAGAATTTTCAGTAACCACCAGAGGCTCGCCCTGATGACAGCGACCAGTGCCCTGCTGTGGTCTGGTGACCCTGCTCACCTGCTCCACCATCCCACCATGGCCTACACTGGGCATGTTCCACGCACACCCTGGTGGTCAGCGGCCACCAGAGGCTCGCCCCGATGACAGTGACCAGTTCCCCACCATGGTCTGGTGACCCTGCTCACCTGCTCCACCATCCCACCATAGCCTACACCGGGCATGTTCCACACACACCCTGGTGGTCAGCGGACT
>NW_006287104.1:439777-440469 GCF_000327345.1 Myotis davidii | reverse complement strand
GAGAGGAAAAATTAGTAGCGGCTATAACAGAAGGAAATGATGACATTAAAATTCATGTTCAGGAGTTTAAATCATCATAACCTGTATCTCTCTTGCATTAAAATGCTAGCAAATAGCCCTAACCAGTTTGGCTCAGTAGATAGACGGTTGGCCTGGGGACTGAAGGGTCCCAGGTTCGATTCTGGTCAAGGGCATGTACCCGGGTTGTGGGCACATCCCCAGTGGGGGGCATGCAAGAGGCAGTTGAATCGATGTTTCTAAAACTCTATCTCTCTCCCTTCCTCTCTGTAAAAAATCAATAAAATATATTTAAAAAAATAAAATGCTAGCAAATACCTCCAATGGTAAAGGTAGAGGAAGGGAATATTTTAACAACACTGAAGGCTATTAGCCCCTCATCAGACATAGGGTATGCAAATATATTCTCCCATCCTATAGGTTTTCTTTCTATCTCGTAGATTCAACTATGACTCAAAAGTAAAAAAAAAAGCAAACAAAACAAAATAGCCATATTAAAAATGGGCAAGGGATTTGAATAGATATTTCTCTAAAGAAGACATACAGATAATCTATGGGTATATGAAAATATGCTCAACCTCACCAATCATCAGGGTAATGCCAATCAAAACAAAACGATAGATCATGTAAAACTTGATAGAATACTTATCATTAAACAAAGCAAAACAAAATAA
>NW_006287104.1:427482-439730 GCF_000327345.1 Myotis davidii | reverse complement strand
TGTAGGGAAGTATTTAGGGAAATTTGTGCCCATGCACACTCTTGGTGGAAATGTAAAATAATGCAACAGCTATGGAGAATATCAGGAAGGTTCCCAAAAGAAATTAAACAAAGAACTGCCATAGGAACCAAACCCACAATCCCACTTCTGTGTATCTATCCAATATAACTGAAATCAAAATTTCAAGGAAAAGTTTGTATGTCCATGTTCATTGTAGCAATACTCACGATAGGCAGATATGGAAATGAACCAAATATGTATTCTTCACCAAATGGATAAAGAAGATGGATAAACTTGGAAGACCTAATTCTAAATGAAATAAGCCAGTCACAGAGCAAATATTGCATGAGTCCACCTATATGAGATATCTAAAGGAATCAAATTCATTGACTTAGTAGGATGATGGATTCCAGGAACTGGTGGCTAGGGGAAGAAGGAAATTGTTCTGTGGGTATAAAGTTTCTGTTATGCTAAATGAAAAAATTCTAGAGATGTACTATACAACATATTTTCTTTAGCAATACAGTATTCTGTACTTCAAAATTTGTGGAGTGGTAGATATCATGTTAAGTGTTCTTACCACCAATAAATACATACACACATACATAATCTTCCTGCTGCCATCTTGGTTCCCTCATAAAATGCCCATGAAGCCACGGACACTGTCCCTGCTACAGAGCAGGAGTTGCCACAGCCCCAATCTGAGACAGGGACAGAATCTAACAGTGATGAATCAGTACCAGAGCTTGAGGAACAAGATTCCACAGGACAAACCCAACTGGCCGCAGCAGCTGAAATCCATGAAGAACCAATCATTAAGTAAAAACAGAGCCAGAGTGAAAAGAAGGCATGGAAGTAAAGTATACAGAATATGTACATGTTTACAATATTGTGTCTTGGACAGGTTACGGGGGTTACTAGGGAACGATCCAGAAATCAGCCTATCCTCTGTGTCATCACAAAACCGGATGTCTATAAGAGCCCAGCTTTAGATACCTACATAGTTTTGGGGGAAGCCAACATCAATGATTCATCTCAGCCAGCACAGCTAGAAGCTGCAGAGAAATTCAAAATTTAGTGAAGCTAAACATTTAAGAAAACACACAGACTACAACTATGCAAGACGAGAGTGAAGAGGAAGATGTTGGTGAAATAGGTGTGGAAGTTAAGGACATAGAACTGGTCATATCACAAGAAAATGTGTTGAGAGTGAAGGCAGTTCAAGCCGTGAGGAACAATGGTAGTAATATTGTAAATGCTATTATGGAATTAACGATGCAACCATCTAAAAATGAGAAGCTTTTTCTTTGCTTCAAAAAGAGTAACTGCAGCCTGGCTGGTGTGGCTCAGTGATTGAGCATCTACTCATGAACCAAGAGGTCACTGGTTTGATTCCCAGTTAGAGCACATGCCCGGGTTCCAGGCTCAATCCCCACTAGGAGGAGGGCGTGCAGGAGGCAGCTGATGGATGATTTTTCTCTCTAATCAATGTTTCTATATCTGTATTCCTTTCCCTTCCTCTCTCTAAAAATCAATAAAGACATATTATTTTTTGCCCTAGCCAGTTTTGCTCAGTGGATAGATCAATGGCCTGTGGACTGAAGGGTCCTCTCTCATTGATGTTTCTAACTCTCTATACCTCCCCCTTCCTCTCTGTAAAAAATCAATAAAATATATATTTTAAAAAAAGAAAATAGGAAAAAAAAGACATTATTTTTAAAAAAGAGTAACTTCAACTTGGTTTGAAATTTGTACTTTTCTACCATTGATGGAATTATGGCTTCTTGTGGGATGAAAATATAAATAAATGAATGTAGTATGTGAAAAAGTGATATTAGAGCAATATCTAGTCAATTTTGGAAGAAAAATGTGCTTTCTCAAAAATTTTATGTAGAACTAAAATTCTTTCCTATATGGCAACAGAAGATACTTTCAAATATGTAAAGTTTCAAAAAATGTGAATATTGATGAATATTGACTTATGAGAAAAAAACACTGACTATATGTTTAAGCCTAATAAAATATACATAAAAATTAATAAATAAAACATGGCAGTATTCCTGTATGAAGGAATATCTGATTATGAATGTGTTAAACATAAAACTAAATAAAAATCAATACTATAAATAGTTACATAAAATTAAACATAAATGTAATAAATAACATAAAATACATTCTTGATGCTAATAAGAAAGCACATTCCATAAATAGGAATTAATTTTACGAAGGCACATTGGTTGGACTTGGAACAAGAAAGTAAAAAAGTGTTATTGATTTTAATTTAGAAAATAAGTCAAACATTATTTTGAAAAGCATAAGAACCCACTAGCGGAAATAAAAAGAATAATAACCTTTCACATCACTATAGAAGATAAGAGGCAAGCATACAGATTCCACATGACAAATGACAAGATGCAAATGCAACAAAAAAGAAATATAAAAAACAAAACTGAGAACATAAAACAAAGTGACAGAATTAAGGCTACACATAACAGTGATAACAGTAAAGGAAATTGCTTTAAACTAGTCTGTTTTTAGGAAGGAAATATTCTCAGAAAGAATGACAAAACTAAATCAAATTTTAAAACAACTCAGGAAAATGACATAGAAATATTTTAAGTAAAATAATGGATAAAGTTTCATCATGGAAAAACAGAAAGCAATCGTGAATGGAAATGCTAATAGCAAACAGAAGAATTTAAGGCAAAGCATAATGACTAAGAGATTAGGATCATTTTGTATTTCTAAAACAGTCACTCAACAGTGCAAACCAAATGGTATTAAATCATTGTGCATTAAATAATGACACAACAAAATATATAAAGTAAATATCCTATCTAATAAAGAGGTAATATGCAAATTGGAAAGGGGAGGGCAGTTGGAAATCGGCAGGGGAGGGCAATTGGAAAGGACCAGGCCTGAAAGGGAGGGCAGTTGGGGGTGATCAGGCCTGCAGGGGAAGACAGTTGGGGGGGATCCAGGCCTGCAGGGGAGGACAGTTTGGGGGGGACCAGGCCTGCAGGGAGGGTAGTTGGGGGTGACCAGGCATGCAGGGGAGGGCAGTGCACAAATTTGTGCACCTTGAAAGGAACATAATTCCACATTTGCCATGTTTTCTCTATCTTTTCCCTCCTTCCTTTCTGTCTCTCCCTTTTTTTCCTTCTAAACCATTCAAAATTTCAAACTTCATAACACTTTATTACTAAATACTTAATTATGCATGCTCTAACAACAAGGGCATTCTCTTATGTAGCCAAGATACCATAACCAGACCTAAGAAAACTAAACTATTTTTTAATATTACCTAAACACAATTTATTTTTAAAACCTTTACAATTTGCTAATTTTTCCAAAGAAGTATTCTATAGCCTTCCTCGCTCACCCCAGTCTATGATCTAATCAATGTTTATACATTGCCGTTGGTTATTAGTGTCTCTAAGTTCTAATGGACTTAACTTTTAAAAATGTCAAGTTGGTCATATGAGCATGCCCTGCATTCTGGATTTGTCTGTTTTTTACTCCTGAAAAAAAAATTAGAATAAATAATTTGGCAAGAGGCTACAAAGCTGATTGCACTTCTTAGTGTCATATACCAGGATACACTATGATGTGAGTCAAACTCTGTAATATAGACTAACTTTTTTCTCTCTAAAGATCACACTTTAGAGTGGTACATTTTATATCATATTAGAGGCCCGGTGCATGGATTCGTGCACTGGTGGGGTCCCTCAGCGTGGCCTGTGGTGATCGGGCTAAAACTGGCAGTCCAACGCTACCTGCCACTTCTGCCTGCTGTTCCTGCTCATCCCGGCCCCGTGGCGCCTGCCACCACTGCTGCTGCCACTCAGTAGGCTCGCTGCCACTTCACCCTGCATCTGGTGCCCCTCAGTGAGCTGAGCAGCGCTCCCGCTGTGGGAGCACACTGACCACCAGCGGCAGCTCCGGCATTGAGCATCTACCCCCTGGTGGTCAGTGCGCATCATAGTGACTGGTTGACCAATCAACCAGCTAACTGATCGTTTAGGCTTTTATGTAGATAGATTATTCCAAGATTCTTCCATGAAGGTTTATCTCATAATTTATTTTCCCGCTTGAGAAAGTATGTTGTGTGGGCGTCTGTGGCATCCTCTTACTCTTGTCTGGAAAGAAGCTTTGCTTTCCTAATCATGTTTTTACTAAAATCTAACTGCATTTAAATGTCACTTTCAATAGGGAAGCCAATTTCATGCACCTTTTCAAATGACAAGCAGATTATCCTGCCACATTTATTTGTTTTGTTTTTTTGTTTTAGTTGGTGTGACCAGATGTCATTAATTTTTCTCTAAAAATTTTAATCCCATATATAAGATTCAGGGCCTTAGAAATACAGGGTGGGGCAAAAGTAGGTTTATAGTTCATATGGAAAATAACACAATAATTAATAAATAATAATACAATAATAATCTGTGTTTAGCATACTCACAACTGTTTTGCCCACCCTGTACTTTATTTAAATGCATTGTTTTAGCTTTGTTCTTTATGGAGTAAACAATATTAAAAGAATGCACAATATTTAAAGTCCAGTAGGGTAGACAAAACCTGGTTTTCAGTTTGAAGCAAAATTATTAAGTTATAACAAATTTACTCTAGAATAATTAATGTATTTTATTATCTTTCATATCTATACATACTGACCACCAGGGGCCAGACACTCCAACCTGTAGGTTAGCTTGCTGCTTGGGGTCTGGCCAATCAGGAATGGGCGAGATGGGCTGGGCATGCCTTGGAGCCCTCCTGCATTCTTCCCCAGCCCCAATCATGCACTGGTGGGGTCCTAAATTGTGAGAGGGCACAGGCCAGGCCGAGAGGCCTAATGCACGAAATTCATGCAAGAGTAGGCTTTCCTTCCCCTGGATGCCTTCATTCCGTTCCGCCCCTGGTAGTCAGCACACGTCATAGCGAGCAGTCGAATTCCCAGTCGGTCGAACTCCCAAGGGGACAATTTGCATATTAGCCTTTTATTATATAAAATAATAAATGTAAGAAATGGGTTACATAGCAATAGGTCAAAGCTTATGCTTGTTTTATGACAACATATAATTGAACTTAACTCATTATTTCATTTTCTTTTTCCTTTCTCTTACTTAAGCTAAATCTTAGTTTCACATAAACTAGAGTCTCTAATTAACTTCAGAAGAAAGGATGCCTTTATTTAAAAATTTTTTAAAATATATTTTTATGGATTTCAGAGATGAAGGGAGAGGGGGAGAGAGATAGAAACATCAGTGATGAGAGAGAATAATTGGTCAGTTGCCTCCTGCATGCCCCTACTGGAGATCTAGCCCACAACCCAGGCATGTGCTTCGACCAGGAATTGAGTCATGACCTCCTGGTTCAAAGGTTAACCACTGAGCAACACTGGCTAAAGGGGGTGTCTTTAATTAGGCCTCCTGTGTAGCTGAGATTTCAACATGTAAAAGGACAAGGTAAATACACACTCACCTCTCCTTATACACCCTCCTATTCCCAGAGGTTTTGTCCTCCAGGTAGCTGATCCCATCTGTTTATCTAAGTATTGTCTATAGACATCAAGTTAATTGGATAGCTTTTCTTTCCCTTTGTCTTCTTGCAGTTGTGTGAGAGGCACTGTCTGAGCATCATAAATCTCCATCAGTCTGGTATAGCACTGGCTGTTTAGCTCCAAGTAGGCAGCTTATGAATTCTGATGATTTATGGATTTAATCTTTTCTATAAATGAGTGTGGAGGCTATGCAACAGGCCCCTATTTACAATGAAAACAGCAGATAAATAAGTAAATAGATAAATAGATACATGACAAATAGATAGATAATCATAATAACCTTGAGATTAAGATATAATGTTACAAGACAATTAAGATGGAAAGGAAGCATTTTTAAAATTCTTCTTATGGGGGTGATTAGCAAACTGGTATGTGCTCTATCTGTAGCTTTCTATGGATGAATAATTATAATATGCAGGGCTATAGTATTATATCCACAGTACTAATGCATTAGAGTACACCCATTATCTCATTGTCCATGGCATTAATTCCTGATTTTTCTGACATGCTTTGAATAAAGGTTCCTATGTCAGCACATTTTTTGAAAGTACACTGTGAGTTTAGAATATTAGAGATGCAAGATGCTTTTATCTTTTTTATTGAATATATTTGGCATATAATATTATGTAATTTATAGAGTACATGTTAATTTGATACATTCATATATTGTAATATGATTGTCATTATAAAGATATTTAGCACCTTTATCACATTTTATAATTATCCTTTCTTTTTAGAGCTCTGAATAATTAAGTTTTAGATGTTCTTTAGGGCTACAAAACCGTAACAAGTAGGAAATAAGCCATGAAGTTCTCATGTACAAGTATAATGAATGTAGACCATAATGTTTTATTATAATCATCAAACTTAGTAGGAAGACACATTAAAGCTAGTCTTATCTATGCTTAATATTATTTAGATATTTTGGCCAAAGTTATAGTAATAGTTGTTGGCATAGAAGGGAGTATAATGAAAGATTCAAATTTTCACTCTTTCTCAAATATAACATGCTGTCTGTATTAAGACATTCTGTATTAATATTCAATGTTAAAATAAATAATCAATTTAAATATACATATCTGACAGTTTTATATGACTCTTTTCTTTAACAATAAAGTATTTAAAACATATTTTATACTCCTCTTGGAAAACTAATGGTGATGCTGGTTTATAGTTTATCATAATAACTTCATTGGTGGCTGAATTAATTGGAAATATTGACTTTATACAACGTGGTGATTTATAAAATTTTGCAACTATATTTTTCTTCTATCTGGAAAGTTGTCATGTTCATTTTCTGTTGCTATTGGAATAACTGTTACATTTCAAAACCTTTACAACAAAATACTAATTTAATTCATTATATATAGAGAGTAATTTTACAATCTAGCGTTTTAGAATAATATGTATTAAATTATCATTGACTACATTTTGAAATATTTGTTTAAAAGTGATGGCATAAACTTCATGGTCCACTATTTAAAATTTAATATCTCAATTATTAATTCTGCACTAAATAGGTAAGATTGTTAGGCTACAGAATTTAAGTTAAGTAAGTGATTGTTGTAGGAAAATGTTGTCATCACTACTGTCAGAATCTTCACCATCATCTTCATCTTCATTGTCATAATCTTCATCACCATAGATACTTTTCATTAATAAGTTTTAGGTTAACTTATATCTAGATTTTTAACCCTGACTCTACCACTTATCTGTATTACCGTAATGAGTTACGAAGTCAGGTCTTCAATTATAAAATGGAACTAACAATATCTCATGGAGCTTTATTAAGATTAATTTTTTAAGTAAGCATAGTAATAGTTATAGAAGTTGTTAGAGTCATGATAAAAATAGTAGTAGAAGGATATTAACAGAAGAATAGGATGATGGTAGTAATATTGGTGCATTGATAATAATGCCTCATATTTTCTTAATATGAATCTTATAATCACTCATCTACTGATGGACACCTGGGCTGATTCTAAATCTTGGCTATGGCAAATAACTCTGCACTGAACATATGGGAACATATATTCTTTCAAATTAGAAATGATGGAGAAGGAATCCTAAATATAACAGAGTTGATTTTAAATTGTCCGTTTCTCAACAGAAAAATGGAAATGATAAGAATACTCTGAGAACAAAATAAGTTCTTCTAGAGTTTTTATGAGAAGTGAATAAACTAATACATTTAAACACTTAGAGAAGTACCTAAATATTATGATATTTTTATTGTATTACATCACTGGGCTGAGGTATAATTTGATGTCTGTAACCAAAAATTATATTTTAACCCAGCAGTATATTGCCTGCAAAATCAGCTTGTTGTTATTATAGGTAGCAATTACCATACTGATTAATGAAGTTGAATTTATTTACTCATCAGAGTTGTGAGAATGTTAGATAATCCACTGTCAAGTACGTTAGTTCCCTAACATAGAGAATAGTTGATTATCATTTGTTAGACTTATATAATCTATAATCTGGGTTCTCTTCAGAGATGTCCTAAGGGAAAACAGTTTCCCATCTATATTAATTCTTCCAATGCTTTGCAACAGCCACTGGAGCTGTGTCTGCCCCTTCATGCCTCTGGATCATTTTTAAGGGCTAATTCCTCTATTGCATTCCTTTCTTCTTAAGATAATGGTTTCTGATACAAACCACAATATTATACTATAATCAAACTTGGTAGGAAGACACATTAAAGCTAGTCTTATCTATGATCTCTCCTCTCTTTTTGTTATTCTAGTATCTGTATTCTACCACTGAAGTTATATTAGCATTACTTGGGGAAAACAGATTTTTAAGTACCATTCTACTGTCTTTTTAAAAATATATAATTGATTTCAGAGAGGAAAGGAGAGGGAGAGATAGAAACATTAATGATGAGAGAGAATAATTGATCGGCTGCCTCCTGCACACCCCCTACTGGGGATCAAGCCCGCAACCTGGGCATGTGCCCTTGGCTGGAATCGAACCTGAGACCCTTCAGTCCGTAGGCCGATGCTCCATCCATGAGCCAAACCAGCCAGGGTTCTACTGCCTTAAAGACCTTACTCAAGTGTCAGATTAAACTAGTCCAACTAAATCACCATTTGAATATAAAGTGCTTGAATATGTTTTTCTTTGTTTCTCAATTCTTCCTGTTTGTGTTTATTAAGATTTTTACCTCTGGAAGTTGAGGATTTCTCAAAATTCAGGAAATTTAGGCTCTTTATTTTTCTATTTTTCTTCTTTTCTAGTATTTTTCTCTTCTTCTTTTGGGATTCTAAATGTATGTTAATCTACTTGATATCATCTCCCAGGTATAAGACTCTATTAATTATACTTTACTAGAGGCCTCTGCATGGATCCGTGCACCAGTGGGGTCCCTCAGCCTGGCCTGCACCCTCTCGCAATTCTGGACCCCTCAGGGGATGTCAGACTACTGGTTTCTGCCCAGGGATCGGGCCAAAATAGCAGTCTGACATCCCCCCAGGGATGCATTCGTGTACGTAGTGGCAGGCTGCTGGGGAGGAGCCTGAGCCTGTATTCGGTGCTGTGCTGCTCCCGCTCATCCCGACCCCACTGCACCTGCCACCACTGCAGCTCAGTAGCACCGCCACGAAGGCAGGAGAGGCTCCTGTTGCCGCAGCTGTGCTTGCCAGGCATTAGATGGTGTCTGGCGCCCATCAATTAGCTGAGCGTCGGTCGCACTGACTATCAGGGGGCAGCTCCTGCATTGAGCATCTGCTCCCTGGTGGTCAGTGCACGTCATAGCTACCGGTCACCCAGTCGACTAGTCGTTTGGTCGCTTAGGCTTTTATAAAAATTGACAGTTTTGTTTTCTCACTGTGTGTTCTCCAGATTTATTAATTTCAATGGGTTTATCTCTAAGAATGTTTTCTGTCTTCTATCTTCTATTAACTTTTATCCAGGTTATAATTTTTCAGTTGTACCTTTCAGTTTTAAACTTTCCATTTGTCCTCTTTATAGTGACTATTTTTATGGTGAGAATCCCTATCAGTTCACTCATAATGCATACTTTTTCTTTAAGTTTACAAACAGTATTTATAATTCCTGTTTTAAAATTCTTATCGATTATTGTAATATCTGGGTTATCTTGATTGCTTATTGGGTTTGATTACTATTGGCTGATTTTTGTGTGTGTGTGTGTATACATACCATTTTCATGTTTTCCACATGTCTAGTGATTTTTATGGGATAATGGATGTTATGAGTAATATGTTGCAGAAAATCTTGATTCTCTCATGGTTTCTGAAAATGTTTCCATTTTAATGAGCAGTTAACCTGGCTACACTGAACTTTGTCTTCCCAGCACAAAGAATAATTTGAGATATCCACTTCTCTAAGCTTCCAGTTAATGCATTCTTTCTGGGACATCTGAGATTATGTTTGAAAGCGAACCATATATTGACCAACCAATATTAGGGTGAATTTTTTTAAAAAATATATTTTATTGATTTTTTACAGAGGGGAAGGGAGAGAGATAAAGAGTTAGAAACATTGATCAGCTGCCTCCTGCACACTCCCTACTGGAGATGTGCCCGCAACCAAAGTACATGCCCTTGAACAGAATCAAACCTGGGACCTTTTAGTCCGCAGGCCAATGCTCTATCCACTGAGCCAAACCGGTTACAGCTATTAGGGTGAATTTTATACACAAATGTTTGCACTTAACTCTTTCCAGGAGCACCTGTCCCTCAATGTCATTAAATATATGGCTATTCTGCCATCTCTGAACTCTGTTATCTGACATCTCAAGAATGGAAAATTATGTCTCTCTGCCACCCAAATCTTGAAGGATATAAAATGCCCTTGGTCAACAGACTACAAAATGAAAAATCACACATGTTATATACTGTCTTTCAAGGCAGACTCTCATATCTTCTGCCTGATTTTGGTAACATTTTAGTCACTACATATTGTTGTTGTGTTTTAATCTTAGCTTGAATTTTATAATTGTTATATGTAAGAAAATTACTCTATTCAAGCTATTCGCCAAAGCTTGAAATAATAAAAACTAAGATTCTCTTTTTCTTTAAAAAAAAAAGTGAATAATTATAGTATATGCCATACGGGCTTTTTGTGAGTGTAAAGTGAGATAATTTATATAATCCTTTTTGTGTATATTTTGAAACACTAATAAAAAATTCTATATACCATTATAATCCTAATTCTATTGTTTTTGTTCTGGTATCAATTTTTTTAAAAGCATTTTTTATGATTGGGCATCTTCTGTTGAGGAAAAAAACCTAAGATAATTATGATATTAAAATATTCTATACCATTCACATTAAGGCTTTTCTATTTGGGTAAAAACATTACATTCAAATGTTGTCTTGAATTTAAATAAACTAAAATACTTTTGATTCAATACTTACTAAAGAACAGAATTTAACACTATATGAAATAAGATGTAAGAAAACGTATTTAAAATTTAGAAGAGACTTTTAGTAACATCATATAATTAATATGATTGGTGCCCTAACCGGTTTGTCTCAGTGGATAGAAAGTCGGCCTGCAGACTGAAGGGTCCCAGGTTCAACTTCGGTCAAGGGCTGTACCAGGTTCGATTCCGGTCAAGGTCATGTAACTTGGTTGCGGGCACATCCCCAGTAAGGGGTGTGCAGGAGACAGCTGATCGATGTTTCTCTCTCATTGATATTTCTAACTCTCTATCCCTCTCCCTTCCTCTCTGTAAAAAATCAATACAATGTGTTTAAAAATTACTTTTATAAAAAATTTATTAATATGATTAGAATTGCAACATTATTTTTTAAGACTTCCTTATAGCTTTTTAATGTTTTTTATTGATTTCAGAGAGAGGAAGGAAGAGAGGGAGACAAAAATGGAATCATCAATTATGAGAGAGAATCATTGATTGGCTGCCTCCTGCATGCCCCCTACTAGGGATTGAGCCCACAAGGTGGACAGGGGCCCTGACTGGGAATGGAATCGTGACCTCCTGGTCCATGGGTCAATGCTCAACTACTGAGCCACACAGGCTGGGATATTTTTATTTTTTATTGAGATTAAGTACATGGCATCTAGAGGCTTTAAATTACCTCTTCTGTCATAAAATATCTCCTTTAAATAAGTAAATATTTTTATTACTTTCAGGTTAAGTATAAATGTGATATTAACCACTGGTTGATTAGGTAGGTCTACAGAGAAACAAGAATATATATCACTTTGTAAAATAACTTTAGTTTTTAGATTGCAATCAGCATTTGGAAAATATTGTCGGGCTTTCCTTTTGTTCATGCCTACAAAGAAGTCAGTTGTTTTCAAAAGATAGCTCTTTAGAAACCATCTTCAACTGCTTCCTTTGCTTTAGTAGAATGTTTTCTTTTAACCATCATTACATCTCAGAAGATTTTGCTTCTAACCATCTGAAACCTAAACATAAATCCACTGGCTGAAAAAACATCTATTTTGGACAGTCAATTGTATACAAAAAAACCTAAGTAGTACCATTCAATTTATTTCATACTAATTTCAGTTTGGGAATTCTATAGGTGAGATATTTAATATATTATAATTTTATTTGCTTTATTCTGAAGCTCCAGTTTTGTAAAAGGGTTAAATATCATTTGCTCATTGTAAATTTTCCAAGTCTCTTTTAAAGTGTGAGTTTCATTGTTCCTTAGATCTGAGTAATTCTTTAGTTGTGACTCTTCTTTCT
>NW_006287104.1:415584-427446 GCF_000327345.1 Myotis davidii | reverse complement strand
GTTTTGATGCAAGAGGCTATTTTCAAACTTTAAGCTACACACTGAATTTTCAGGACGAACTAGTATGTGCCAGTCTCCAATGTCTTCAGGAACACTGATATATGGAATATATAGAAGTGCAGAAAAATATTAATGTAGTACATTTTCCTCATGTATTGTGTACCAAGAGAGTTGTCTGTGATAGAAAGCTGGCTAGAATTTGGTTGGCAGAAAAAATGGTGATGCTGAGGCACAAACTCAGATTATCTCAATCCATAAAAATGTGTTTTTTTCCTATTTATTACATGCAAGATTCTAGTCATTGAACTATATTAGATTTTATTAAGAAATTCAGGGAAATGCATATTATAAATTTGGTGATGGATTTTGGTGGGAGCAACGAGAGTAAAACTATTAGCAAGGTGCGCCTCTTGGAATTTTTGTGGTATGCCACTAAAATAACTGATATTTAGTGACTTTCATATTAAAGATATCAACAAAATAGTCCGTATTTTTTAACAAGATTATTCTTCTAAGAACCTTAGGTATATTTTTTTCTTGCTTGATTTTTCTTTGCTTTATATGCAATCTATTCACAGTTTCTCTTTTACTCACATATCACTGAGCTCTTATTGAACCACCTTGGAATTCAAAATACTCTTTTTAAATTGCTTGCTATAAAATAATTTAAAAAACATTTCTTGTCAGCCAAATGGACAATACAATTTCCCTCTCTCGGGGAGAATGGATTTGAAATCCAAAATAAAATCCAAAAATATAATCAAGGAAAAGGATCACACTGAAAATATTGCATGTTATATTCATCAAAGCATAGGTCAGGAATATTTTCAGTTGATTTTCAGATCACTGAATTAGCAACAGTTTCATTGAATTGTGATACTTGAAAGCTGAAAGGTGTTATCAACTATGCAAGCCTAGGGAACTAGGGTATATCTGTAAAGTATGTTATTTAGAACCAAACTCTAACTGGCTATGTAGCATAAGGAAAGTTATCAATATTTCGAGGGTACAACTAGAGGCCTGGGGCACAAAATTCATGCACTGGCGGCGGCGGGGGTGGGGGTGGAGGTGAGGGTGGGTGTCTCTCAGCCTGGCCTGCGCCCTCTTGCGGTATGGGACCCCTCGGGGGATGTCCGCCTGCTTTGTTCCTCTCCTGGCAGGCTGACATCCCTCTTGCAGTTTGGGACCCCTTGTTCCTTACCACTTGCTCACTGCTCCTTAGTGCTGCTGCGGAGGTGGGAGAGGTTCCTGTCACTGCTGCTGCACTTGCCAGCCATGAACCTGGCTTCTGGCTGAGCTGCGCTCCCCCTGTGGGAGCGCACTGGCCACGAGGAGGGCAGCTCCTGTGTTGAGTATATGCCCCCTGGTGGTCAGTGTGCATCATAGTGACCAGTCGTTCAGGTCATTTTGCCATAATGGTCACTTAGGCTTTTATTATATAGCTGTATCTATTAAAATATTTATCAAAAATTTATTATATTCTGGGCATAATATTTGTCATGATTCTTATTTGATAGATGCTATATAAGGAAGTTTGTCATAAGTTACACTACTTGCAGATACTAACAATAATAATTTTGATTTCAGTGATCCTGGCCAGCTATGGCAGAATTAAGATTCATAAAACATGCTGAATGACAGCTTCCAACTTTAATCTGAACAGGTAAAGTAGTCTCTTAATTATTCATGAGATTATAGGGATTAGGTTGTAGCTTAGAAGATAGTAGCAGATTTCAGGAGCACATTTTAATGATACATGATCTTCATATTGTATTGTGTGCCCTAAACCCCAACTCAAACCGTCTTCTGTCACTATATATTTGACCCCTTTTACCCTTTATTATCCATCATCTACCCTTCCTTCTGATAACCACTATAATGTAGTCTGTGTCTATGAAGTTTTGTTTGTTTTTCTTGCTTGTTCATCTGTTGCTTTCAGTTTTATATCCCACATGAGTGAAATCATATGGTTCTTAATTTTTTCTGTCTGGCATATTTTGCTTAGCATGATATCATGCTTTACTCTTATTCAAATAAATGTTCGACTATGTGAACATTACATTGACTCATACACACAATAAAGGGGATATTTTTTGTTTGTTTTTTAAATGTTCTTATAATCTGGATGCATCATCCATTAAGGCTGGATGCTCAAGGAATATTTAATATAACTCTATGTTTGTAGAGCAAAATCATAATATTAATGTATTTGTTCTTTGGGAGAAGTTAAGTTTTTATTTTACTACAGGGGGAACTTTGCCAATAAGATTATATCAAGCACCGTGTAGACCCCTTAAGATGAAATGCAACTCAAACTATTAAAAAAGCAAAGTCCTTTGAAAGTACCTCTTAGATAAATTGTTTCCACCTAAATTGCTAAACCAACAAATGTTTGCCCATGTGACTCTAAGTGTTATTGAATAATCTGTTTTCCTAGTTCTAAGACATCAGCTTCTTTCCATGGTTACTCTCCTGATACCAGTCCCTAATGCAACCCTTTGAGACTTTGGCTAAGACTTCCTGAATATGTGTTATTCTTCATTGTCACTCACACTTCATTGGGTGCTCAGCTACTAATGTTATCTAGTCACTAGGTCAGCCGTGGGCAAACGATGGCCGAGGGCCGGATCCGGCCCGTTTGAAATGAATAAAACTAAAAAAAAAAAAAAAGACCATACCCTTTTATGTAATGATGTTTACTTTGAATTTATATTAGTTCACACAAACACTCCATCCATGCTTTTGTTCCGGCCCTCCGGTCCAGTTTAAGAACCCATTGTGGCCCTCAAGTCAAAAAGTTTGCCCACCCCTGCACTAGGTACTTAATGTCACTCAAAATTTGTATAGCTCAATCAAACATTAACTACTTTGGCTTTATAATTAACTTCTTCAGGAATTCAGGGGAATAATATGGTCATTGTTTGATCATATACACATTTGTTCATACATTCATTCAATCTACAAGTAATTATTGCCTAATATGTTCATATACTTTTCTGGCCACAGGTGAATAAGGTCACAGACTAGAAAATACATAAACAGAACAGAATAGAATATATTCATGTACAACAGAAAGGACTTCCTTAGTCCTGTAAAAGATTATTCACCAAAAGCCTATAGCAAAGTTGGTTACAAAAATTAAAAAAAGGATTAAGACACTCACAGACTGTTTCTGTTTAACAACTTACCAGAAAATTCTTTTCAAAAAAGTAAACACAGAGGGGAAAAAAACAACTAAATTTAATGTTTACAAAAGATTAAGGTAAACAAAAACTCACCAATATTTGTAGACAAAATTGTCTAAAATAAGAAATGCTTCAAAGGATCTACAAGTCATTAGAATGTGGAAGGATGTTTATTAAGATGTCTCAATATATAACTAATATATAAAAGTCAGTAGGAATTTTACAAAGCAGCTATACATGGATATTGTGGTTTGTAAAATGATAAAATTTATATGATAGTAACACTATGTAAGATCCTTAATAATATAACTACCAAAGGAAGTACAATATCTTACTGCAAAATTAAAATAAAAACAAATATTGAAGGATATTTATGAAGACCAAAAAGGTGAGAAAATATACTTTACTCTTGGAGAAAAAGTCTCAATATTTTAGACATATTTTTTCTTTACCTTTAGGATCATTAATGTCAATAAAAATAGTATTAAGACCCCCAATAGTTTCTTTTTTAACAACTTGAAGCTTATTTTAAAATTATATGATAGCAAAGGAATAAGAAACACTCAACCACTTCTGAAAAAAAAAATAAAGAGAAAGGTGGAAGGATATATCCTGCATGGTATCAAGAGTATTATTTTAAAAAGTACAGAAACTAGAACATTTACTTGGTTATTAAGAATTGTCTTGGGAAGAGAAAAGACATAATGAATAGAGGACACAGGAATATTTTCACTATTATATGGAAATTTAATATATAAAAAAAGTCTCTGCCAGTGGCTAGGGAAACATATGCATATGAATTAACTGTCCTAGGTCAATTATTACCACATCATAGGAAAGATTCACTTCTACGTGGGTTAGAAAAAGTAAACTTATATATAAAGAAGAAAACTAACAATTTTAGAGGAGAATATAGAACAATATTTATATGATCTCAGGATAATGAAAGATTTTTCATTACAAGATTTTAAATGTGCAACCCATAAAGACATGCACTAAATGTAAAATTTCTGTGTATTAATTAATTCTAGAAATTTTCATTGGTCACTGTGTACCTGGCATTGCGCTAGAGGCTTAGGATGCATTAGTGTATAAAATAAATAAAAATGTTTGCCCTTATAGAGTTTGCTTTCTAGTTAAGTTTTTCCAATGTGCACGTCTTAGTCTGTTTGAGCTTCCTTCACAAAATACCACAGACTGGGTCTTATAAGCGACAGAAATCTCACAGCTCTATAAGCTGGGAAATCCAAGATCAAGGGTTTGTTTCTTTTTATAATTTATACTAGGGGCCCAGTGCATGAATCCATGCACCATGAAAGGAACTGTGGGCCATGAGGCAGAGGTGGGCACAGGGGCGGGTCTCAGGCCATCCGCTGTGCCCCGACCCAGTCCCTCCCGCCATGGCCCACGGTCCCATGTCTGCTGGCAGCCCCACTCCCACTGCTGCTCCCATGTGCTGACAGCACCAGCCCCGTTCGCATCCAGTGACAGCGTGGAGCGATCAGGGCCCGCGCCTGCCACAGGTCTGAGTGGCGGCTGCACCCCCAGTGGCCCCTCAGGAGCAGGTGGAGGTGGGGAAGCCTGAGTGGCAATCGGGGCCGGCAGCTGCTGCTCGCACCCGCTGATGGTGCGGAGCGATCAGGGCCAAAACCTGGCGCTGGCAGCGGGTGCAAGTGGGACCAGCGCTGACAGCAGGTCCGAGTGTTGGGTGGGACCACAGCGTGCAGGAGCAAAGAATTTTCAGTAACCACCAGAGGCTTGCCCCAATGACAGCAACCAGCACCCTGCCTTGGTCTGGTGCCCGCGTTCACCTGCTCCACCATCCTGCTCTGGCCAATGCCTGCCATGTTCCATGCTCACCCCCTGGTGGTCAACACACATCATAGCGACCAGTTTTTCAGTTGTTCTGCTGTTGGGTCTATTTGCATATTAGGGTTTTATATAGAGAGATATTAATTTTTATATATTATGATATCTGTTGCATCTTCTCTATTTGATAGCATCAGTTTCAATTTTTCTACCTGTGCTTTGTTTGTAAATTACAAAATAGTCAAATACATGTGTTTTTTAAGAAACTGAATGTATCATCTCCTGTTTTTGCTGCTATGTTCCTCAAACCTTCGTTCACCTTGACTCATCACTTTCCCTCTCCATACACCTGGACTGCATTCAACCCTTCCTAAGTCCTTAGGCTTTGAACTCACCTGTGCCTTTCCTATCCACCTTCTTCCCCAGTACCACTGCCATTACCTAGATCGTATGCACCCTTTCTCCATGCCGAAGTGGTGGAATATTCTTCTCGCCTCCCTCTGTGCCTACTCCAAAACCAGGTTTTCTCCATTTTAATTCTGTTGCTATAAAATATTAAAGACTTTATATTGCTCACCAAAAAAATATATAAACCCCATTTTCTCTTTCCCAAGGACAGTAACTATTGGTGTCCACCTTTCTTAGTTTATCTCATTCACATACTCTTAGATCCAACAAATTTAAATAAGATGACATTCCATGTTTTTCTAACTTCTACATCTCTGACTAATAATTCCTCTAGAGTTAACCTTTTTTGACCATGCTGAAAAGTTAAATTGTGCTATGTTGATGTATTATGTTTTTCTCATAATTTAACATATTTAATACTCTAATAGATAAATACTATCTCCCATTTTGTAAGGTAAAGAAATTGAGCATCACACGGATACAGTACAAGCATCTCTGGTATCTACAGGGGATTGGTTCTAGTACCTCTAGTGGCTACAGCTATCCACAGATGCTCAAATATTTATATAAAATGGTGTATTTATGTATAACCTATGCACATCCTCTTACATGCTTTAAATAATCTTTGATGTGTTTATAATAACTATCCTATATAATAAAAGGCTAATGTGCAAATCAACCGAATGACGGAACGACCAGTCTCTGACACACACTGACCACCAGGGGGCAGATGCTCAACACAGGAGTGTTCCCTAGTGGTCAGTGCACTCCCACAGGGGGAGCGCTGCTCAGCCAGAAGCCGGCCTCATGGGTGGCAAGTGCAGCGTTGGTGGCGGGAGCCTCTCCCACCTCCGTGGCAGCACTAAGGATGTCTGACTGCTGGCTTAGGCCTGCTCCCCACACTACCATAATACAACACTAATAAATTATTATATTTATTTGTTTATGGAATTCTACCTTGCAACATATTTTTATTTGTTAGTACATACTTAATTATGCTGAAATGAGAGGCTTTTGCCTGTAAAGAGCACCTTGTTCATTTTTATTTTTCTCTACAACACAGCAGCATGTCTCACACATGGCAAGTGCTGAATTAATTGTGCTTCCATGGAATTATATTGCCTCTTATCTTGATAGATAGGTAGGTAGATAGAAAGGTACATATAATCTGTTCAGATGCAGTACATGGTAAGATTTCTGTCCAAGAAATACTTTGAATTTTTGTGTGTACTAGATTATTGTGAGCCATGTTCCAATACAAACAGTATGACTAATAATGACTGATTAAACTGCAGACCTCTGGTGACAGCTAATATTTAGCAATAGATCTTTATCACAGAGAACTAAACAGTTTCACTATATCATAAATTGCAAAATTATGACTACCTAGCAGACTATAATAAAATCCTATAAATCAGAGCACAATAGGACAAACATTTTCAACTTCTTATTTCTCTGATGCTGATGTGCAGAAAACTCTGGCATTTGAGGAAATGTGAATTTACTGTGTCATAAAGAATGAATTTGTAATGCATATTTTAATGTCATAAGGCTAATGACACTGCATCCTATGGGCAATGATTTGTCCCAGAATTGGCACAGCCTCTAAAGGGCTGTTCATATTACATAAATAGCACAAATTCTCAACACTTCCATTTGTTCATGAAATGAGGAAAGTTAATATTTTAATCATAGTTAAAGTGCTATGGCAGGTAGATGAGGGGCTTATATGCCAGTGATTCTATTAGATAGCATCATTACTGAATAGCCTTATTTTTTCCAGTGTAATGTAAAAAAAAAATTGTTTAACAAAAAAACAAGCAGTCCCCTCCCACCCCCACCAAATCTGTTGGGATTTACAAAGGCATTGAAGAAATCTCTGTCTCACCATTTGCATCCAGAGGTACAGCCTCTACCTCTCAATCTACAGGAGATGGGACATTTTTATTTTTTTAAATGGTTTTAATTGAGTGGTTCATCATCTGAGTTTATTTCACAGTCTCTGTTCCTCAGGGTCATTATGTCTGTATTCATTCTGTCCCCTAAGTGGAATATGCATAGTATTTGATTTTCACAAACATATGTATAGAGTACTAACCATATGACAGGCATTGTTCTAGACATTACATACATAGTGATGAAGAGGACAGGTTTGTGGCCTCATGAAGCCTGAATTCTGGAAAGGACAGAGACAGTGAAGAGGTTCTGTGTTTGGTGGTCGCTGAGGTGGTCTAGGAAGATGTTTTTAGGTAGTAGGATTGAGGGAGACAATATATTTTTTTTTTCATGAAAAAATCTATTACTCTACAGTGGATTTGGCAGGAGTATCCATTGGAAATGTTCTTTGGCTTCAAACAATAGAATAACAAAAATAGCTGCTTAAATAATTGCTTCTTTTCTATATAATAAAAGTCTGCAAATAGGTAACTCATGGCTTTGGCTTAGCATCTGAATCTATGTGATTTATTGAATTTCTTCATGAATACAAAACAGTGTCCCCAGTTTCAGCCATGAGATACTGACAAAGCAGCAAGAGAAAAGGGAAGGGAAAAGTATATGTTGGATTTTTTCTGTCAAAACCATGACCAGATAGATGCCTTCCCCATAATCTAGTTGCATGGCAATTTGGGAAGAATTTGCCTTTACAGTCTCTAAAATAGAGATAAGCAAGACAGAAAGAAAATGGGAATTTAAATTGAGTGAATCTACCCATTGTATCTACCACAAATAAAGAAATATATTTGGGAGACTTCAGCATATGCTATTTAAAATTATGAGAATAAATGAGATCCATTAATCTATATTAGTGCTCTTGAATATAATTCTCTGCAATGATTCAATCTTTCTATATATATGTGCTTTTAACCCAATAAGGTACTAGCCACAAGTGACTGTTGAGCCCTTGAAAAATACTTAATGTTATTGGGGATTTAATGTTTAACTTTTTAAAATTAAAGTAACCACATGTGACTAATGAATAGCATACTGAACAGAAGAAATCTAGATAGAGTAAGAAAGAAAAGAGAGAGGAGGATTAGCTTTTAGTATAGAAAGGATGGCAAAACAAAACATAAATATTTATAGACAAAGTTTATACACATACGTATTTTGTTTTATTTCTTTGCTAGAGGCCCAGTGCACAAAATTTGTGCATGGGTGCAGTCCCTAGGTCTGGCCGACAACTGAAATGTGAGCATCTGACATGGAAGGGCAGGTCCCAGCTGACCTCTGGGCCCTGGGCAGCACCTTGGCCCCTGGGATCCCACTCTGCCTGAGTCATGGTGCCCGAGCTCCCATGTGGAGATGCTGTGAGTGTGGCTGGATGCCATGGGCTGAGGCACAGTGTGGGCCTCTGAGCCACCCAGCAGTACCTCATGGAAGTGGGCGGGCAGCACTATCTCTCTTGGCTGGCCTCACAGACTGGCTCCTGCACGAACCCACAGGGCCTGACCAGCTCCTGTGGTTCCGGCGGCTGCAGCCCAGCTCACCCAGAAGAGGCCGCACAGGTGCAAGGCGGGCTCCTTGTGGGTGTCTGGCACCAGAGCATGGGGACTTCCCCTTCGCGTGAGCCCTGGCATCCTGGGGAGGATAGCAGGGGGAGTGAGAGAGCTCGGCAGATATTGTGCATTCTCATTGCACTTCCATCCCCTTCACCACTGCCCCCAGGTAGCTGAAGAGAGGTTGCAGCACCCCACCACCAGTTACCCGTCCCAGCCAGGGGCCTGGCCCCGATCGGGCAATCAGGGCCTGGTGGCCACTGATCGCCATCTGCGGGGCAATCAGGCCCCTGCTCACATCTGCCTTGGCCTGGCACCACCCACTCACCTGCTCCACCATGCCACTGTGGTCCCGCTCTCATCAGGCCCATTGGGAATGACAGGGCCTCCTCAGCTGCCTGCTGCCAGTGCCTCATCACAGATGCCCGCCATGTTCTATGCTGCCTCCTGGTGGTCAGCACACATAATAACGAGTGGTCAAACTCCCTGTTGAGGGGACAATTTGCATATTAGGCTTTTATTATATAGGATTTTTTTTCTGTGTAATCAATGAGATGAGATATCTGAAAATTAAAAAGATGGGAAACATTTAAAGAGAAGGCATCAATGTTTACTAAAATAAGATAGCAATATTGAAATGTTTTAGTGATGCCAGCAAGATAGTAAACTAGGATGTTTCATTCCTAATTGATCTACAAAATCACCAGTTTAAGAATCATCCATAGAGAAAAACACCTTCACATAGTGCTGGAATCCAGGTGAGAGATGGCAGCATCTGAATGGAGCACAGAGATAAGAAAAGACACATTAAGGAGAGTAGGAGGACATTTTCACTTATCCTGCCTCACCTCCTCCAAGCCTGTGCAGTGCTGCACCAATAGAGATGCCCTCAGCCTGTACTCCTCCTTTGGAGGAAAAAGTCAAATGACTGTTGGACTTCACTGTGGTCCCTGGTGCCAGGACCACAACCACCATGGACCCAGGCTTCTGACCTGTCCTCACAGACCCAAGCTCCATTCACCCAGGCCCCTGACCTGCTAGCTGGTGGATCCTGATAACAGGTCCACTTGTCCACAGACCCTGGCTATGCACCTGCCTATGCACCCTGCTGGCCAGTTTTCCCAGGACCTCTGGGTGGGCTGACTACTGAAGGGCTTTCCCTAACTAAGCCAGTCTGTAAATACTGAAAGAGGTGACTGTTCTTCAGATACACAAACACCAGTGCAACACTACAAGGATCACAAAGAAACAAGGATACATGACACACCCAAAGCCATATATAAATACAACTTCTCCTCAAGGAAGTGCAAATTAAAACCACAGTGAGATATCATTTCTCTTCTGTTAGGATGGATAATACAAAAACAAAAGTGTGATGCCTTTAGCTGCATTGTTTTTTTATAAGATTGCTTTGGCAATTTAGGGTCTTTTGTGGTTCTCTACACAATTTAGGATTATTTATTTAAATTCTGTGGAAAATGCCATTAGAATTTTGATAAGGACTGCATAATTCTGTAGATTGTTTTTTTGTGGTTCTCTACACAATTTAGGATTATTTATTTAAATTCTGTGGAAAATGCCATTAGAATTTTGATAAGGACTGCATAATTCTGTAGATTGTTTGAGGTGTATGGACATTTTAACAATGTCAATTCTTCCAATCCATGACATTGGAATAACTTTTTATTTATTTGTTTCGTTTTCAATTTTTAAAAGATCAATCTCTTACAATTTTTAGATTGTACAGATCTTTCACATTCTTGGTTAAATTTATCCTCAATTATTTTAGTACTAGAGGCCCAGTGCACAAAATTTGTGCACTGGGGGGCTCCCCTCAGCCCAGCCTGCACCCTCTCCAATCTGGGACCCCACAGGGAATGTCCAACTGCCGGCAGTCAGACATCCTTCTCACACTCCCGGACTGCTGGCTCCTAATCGCTCACCTGCCTGCCTGACTGGTCACCCCTAACTCTCCCTGCTGCCGGCCTGGTCACCACTAATTGCCCCCCTCCCACTGGTCTAGTAGCCCCTCACTGCCCTAATTGCCCCCAACTGCCCCCCTGCTGGCCTGGTCCATCTTGTGACCACATGGGGATGTCCATCTTGTGACGACATGGAGGCATTAGTCTTATGTGAGGGCATGATGGTTAATTTGCATATTACCTCTTTATTATATAGGATTTTGATTCAATTGTAAAAAAATTGTTTTCTTAATTTATCTTTCGGATAGTTTGCTATTAGTGCATAAAAACACAACTTATTTTAGTATATTGATGCTGTATCCTGAAAATTTACTAAATTTGTTTATTAGTTCTAACAGTTTTTGATGGACTTTTTTGTTTTCTATATTTAACTAGAGGCCCAATGTGTGAACTTATGCAAGGGGCTCAGCCCTCACAGCCACAGCAGCTGCCTCAGTCCAGCTTCATCCAAATGGTCATCTGGACTGTTGTTCAGCTGTTTGGCTGTCTGGCCTAATTAGCATATTATACTTTTATTATTATAGATATCAGGTTATCTGGCAGTGGTGATAGTGTTACTTCCTTCTGGTTTAGATGCCTTTTATTTGCTTTTCTTGACTAATTGCTGTAGCTAGAACTTTCAGTACTGTGTTGAGTAAAAATAGTGAGAGTGAATATGTTGTCTTGTTCTTGATCTTTGAAAGTAAGATTTTAGCTTTTTACCATTGAATTTGATGTTGGCTTTTGGCTTGTCAAATATAGGCTTTATTACATTCAGATATATTTCCTCTATACCCAGTTTGTTTATAGTTTTTATCATAAATAGGTGTTGAATTTTTTCAAATACTTTTTCTGCATCTATTGTGATGATCATATGATTTTAATCCATCATTTTGTTAATGTTATGTATCACATTGATTGATTTGTGGATGTTGAACCATTCTAGCATCCCTGGAATAAATTGTCATTGATTATGGTATATGATCTGTACTGATATTTGCA
>NW_006287104.1:407226-415383 GCF_000327345.1 Myotis davidii | reverse complement strand
AAAGAAAGAAAGAAAGAAAGAAAGAAAGAAAGAAAGAAAGAAAGAAAGAAAGAAAGGAAGGAAGGAAGGAAGGAAGGAAGGAAGGAAGGAAGGAAGAAAGAAAGAAAGAAAGAAAGAAAGGAAGGAAGGAAGGAAGGAAGGAAGGAAGGAAGGAAGGAAGGAAGGAAGGAAGGAAGGAAGAAAAGAAAAGAGAAAGAGTTAGGATTTCCAGGGAGTGCTGAAGGAGAATTTGGTTTCTAATCATGATTGTAAATTAAATCTACTTTCCTGATTGGTATGATGTTCTCCAAACTTTCGTCTGTTTGGTGCAAGCCCATAACAGTTTCATGGCTGGACTCAAGAAAAAGATTATTCAGTCAGATATCACAGAATTATAAAACAAGTAAACAGGGTATTGATAATTATTTTTAAAAAGTGAAAACAAGAAGTGACAGATAGAAACTGAAAAAGGAAATTAATTGGCATTCTTAGTGAGATTAAATAATGATTTCAAGGTCATAGATTATAACTTCCCATTCTTGTTCATACATTAAATTATTTCAAGCACTCATGGGTAGGTCACTACACTGAAAATTTTCCGTACATTGAAATTATTTACCTCTACTATTTTTAACTTTCCCTGAGATTTGATTAATACTCATAAATTGGCACTTCTTCAAACCCCAATACCTCACTTATTTATAATGTGTGATAACCATTTAGTTGTATCTTTAAGATATAAGCCTGAGGATCATTCTAGACTTTTGCTTCTCCTTCAGACATTCTAAAATGTCTTTTTTCCCCTCAGATTCTTGAAATAATTGCACCTGTTCATTTTTCTTTCAGCCTCATACTTCTGTGAATCCCTTTTCCACATTTCACCCAGAGTGATCAAGTACTGCTTATTATTAACTATGCATCCACTTTGGCCCAGACACTGCACTAAAAGTACTATCTAGATATAATTTCATCTGTTATTCATAAAAATATTTAATTTTTGTCCTAAACGTCATCTTATAGATGACACAAATACAAAGATACTGACTAACTTACCTTGGGATGACCCTGACATCACATCTTTTACTCATAGGAGGGTCATATTCTCACCTATGTGGTTAAAAAGCCTGAATTTTATCTAGGTCCATACATTATATTGCCTAACTAAATTCTTTAGTCAGATTCTGTGAATTTCTCTTCTGATTCCTATATCCTTAAGTTCAAAGAAGTTAGTATAAGAAGCAAGATCCTTCACTACATGGCTCTATTTTTATATCTACCTATATTATAACCCTGCCTTTCTCAACTGCTTCAATCTCACACTTATATTTATTCTATTCTAACTATATTTAGCTGTTGTGGTTTTCTGACTAGGCTGGTCACTGTCTATTCTTTTAACAATACGGAATGTCCTGCCCTATATGCTTTCATTCTTGCCCACTTACTGAAATCTTACCCTTCTATTAAGATTCAGGAAAATTAACCCATTAAATATAGTAGATTATCCGCACACATTTATCTCATCTCATTTTCAAAACTCTGTATAATATAATAGCAAAGTGGAGAAAAGGGATAAGCCCAAAGAATTCTTAGAATGATAGAAGAATGGTGAAGGAGATTACAATACGTATTTGAAAATGGAGTGTGTATGGAGAAGTAGTACCCGGAGGAGCAGAGGAAACTGCAATGTAAGTCCCTGAAGAGCTAGAGCGTTAAGAGCTGTAAGATGTTTGGAGTTGATAATAGGGTACTGGTTAGATTTTCATAGGAAATAATTTGATAGCGCCCTTCCTATAGGGAAGGGAGCCCAATGACCATTATTTCTCTTCCCCACCCCCGCTTCTCCTGGAAGAATCAGGTGCAAGATTTATTGTCTAGGACTAAGTAACTAAATCATACAATCGCCCACCTTCAAATAAAAGATACAGCAGAAGTCAGGGAGAGTCCCGGGACCAAAAATGAAAGAAGGGTCACACAATGAAATCTGGCTCTGCAGCTTCATCTCTCTTCTGGGCCTGAAATATCAGTGGTCAGGAAGACCTCTTCGTGTAGGATATTGGGAAGATTATTTTTGGAGTGCTGAACAACTCAAAAAAGACATCCAGATACAATCCTTATTTTCAACCAGTGGGGGTTTGGGGTGGGGTGGGGAATGTGATTTATCACTCAGTCACTCTTTAGCAATCATATCAATCAACAGCCCTGCCTAAACAAACTTACACTAAATCAGCACCTCACTCTCAATTATGGAGAATAATACAAGAATAAGCCGAATTCATAAAGACAACCTCCACCATGAAAGAGGAAGAAACACAAAAAATAGACACTAAGAGGAAACAAAGACAGTGTCAGGGGGAGAAGAAAAAAAATGTTATTGAAAAAAATCTATAAAAACTGTGCTTAGATGATTAAGGAAAGATGCCATATTCATAAACTAATATCATAGAACAATACCATCATAATAAAGGAACAATTAAGACCAAGAAAGCATTATTTTAAAATAAAATATAAATTATGAGATTTAAAATAGAAATCATAGAAGGGTGGGGAGATGAAGTTGAGAGAATCTCTCTGGAAGTAGAAACAGTGCCTCCCTCCAACATTAAGGAAGGTAATTTAAAATTAAAGAGAAAGAAGAAAATTAGTTGCTTCACCATTATACTAGTAGAAGTTCCAGAAGATAAGCAAAAGCCACATCTAACATTTATGCTATGTCCTCCAAGCTGATCTGTGAAGACACACATGCTACTACTGCTAGCTGGTCACAAACACTAGATTGTGCTGCCAGGACCACCAGCAACAGTCACAGTTTGCTCCAGCGGCAACCCCTGCCACGATGCCACTGCCACAGCTGAATTATGCTGCCTGCTCCTGTCCATCAGTGTCAACTGCTTCTGATTCGAAGTCCAGAGTAAATGGATCTGGTTCATGGAAACCAGGTCAGATGTTCATATCCATGTTGCAAGGGGGACTAGACAATTCCTTATTTGGCAATTCTAGCTTGTGTAATGTGAGTCTGGCTCATAATATGTAAGATTTCACCTACATAAAATGAGTTTATGGTAGTTACTGGGCACCATATGGAATCACAAATGTGTACTACACATGGGAACTAGGATTGGAAAACAGAGTATAAAAGTCGTAGGGTAAAGGCAAGGAAGTCACCAGAAGATGGCTGGGTTGTAGGCCTGAAGGGCAGGCAATCTACACTGGAGCAGGAGGATGGGGAATTCTGGGAGAATTGGCTCCGAGCAACAAATAAATAGAGAAGCACAACAAAACAACAACCAGAAAATAAACTGAATATTAATAGATTTTTAAATAATTCTTATGGGGTATTTCAAAGAATTTAACAATAAGTTGACAAAACAATCAAAAGAAGAAATGTAAAATCTAGAATAATATTTTTTGATGGAAAATAACTGAAGAAAGGATAAAAAAAACATAACACACAGTGTTTAGCTTGGTTCATCAGTATCATTTAGACATTTACAGAGTCATAATAATGTGGTTTAATTATATTGGGAAAAATAATAAAGAGGTATTAATTGGGAACTTTCTCTTTCTTTAAAAAATATATTTTACTGATTTTTTACAGAGAGGAAGGGAGAGAGATAGAGAGTTAGAAACATCGATCAGCTGCCTCCTGCACACCTCCTACTGGGGATGTGCCCACAACCAAGGTACATGCCTTTGACCGGAATCGAACCTGGGACCTTTCAGTCCGCAGGCTGACACTCTATCCATTGAGCCAAACCGTTCAGGGCATTAAATGGGAACTTTCAATTAATATTGTCAAAAAAATGCACAAAACATTATTAACAGTTTTGGGAACTATAAAGTCAGTTACAGAGGAACACTTGAAAGATTTGAAATCCCGTAGAAAATAGGGCTTCAAAATAGGTATGGTAACTGAGGGACTTTGCTAAAAGTAAAAATACATTTTTTAAGTTAGGCTAAACTATCACCTTCTCTCAGGAGCCCTATCATGGCACAGGGAGTTCCTTTCTTTGTGTTTCCTCCACACTTTGTATACATCTCCTTTATTGTAGTACTTAGCACACCGGATTGCAAGTAATTGTTCATATACCTGTTGCCCTTGCTACCTGTATACTCTCTATGCCTAGCAGAGTATTGTGCCTGATGCAAATTGAAGGCCAAATAAATGTTTTCTTGAATTAATCTATACTCCACCTTCTCCATTCTAGGTTTTATTTTTTATATCTACGCTGTTTTGTCCATCTTTCACATGCATAATTTCAATGATTTGCTTATTTAAAAAAAATCCCTTGTATCTCCCTGGAAAGAGAGCCAGCAACTCTAAAAGTGAATTTTAAATAGCTTCCAGTTACCATGTCTTCTCTTTTGGTCCATCTTCACAAGTTAGTCTAAAATATCCACTGGGCAAAACCAGGTTGGTCCTTATAGCCTAATTTCTTTGGGTTGAATCAGTATTGATAACCTATTTGCAAGCATATTTTGAAAATATTTCCCACAATAAAACTTAGATAACACTTTGAATGGTGAATACACATCAATATTCAGTTGATGTATTATGGAATTGTATACTTGAAAATTATGTGATTTTATTAACCAATGTCACCCCAATAAATTCAAATAAAATAAAAGGCTGTATTCATCCATTGATTAGGTGTACCCATTGTATGCAAGCCTTTAATAAGCCATGAATATTCTTAGCCATCCAGGTATCTCTAGATTGTTGACAGTTTTTTTCAGGGAATTCTGATTATAATCACAGGACAGCAGAGTTACAGCTCCAGACTGTCACTTCTTTCCAGATTTGCAAGTTAAAAAAAAAAAATCACTCTTGAGCCAGAAAACGTAGAGTTCTCATGTAGCCCAATAATTTGCTGAACAAGGCTCCAAAATTAGACTTCTTGTTCTGTGTTAATACATTCACATCTATTAAATGCTACAGGAAGAAATTTAACCGGGGAGTTTTAATTAATTTGATTTTAAGCAAACTAATTGTCTATTGTTTTAGCGTTGGCTGTTTCCTGAAATAATAATAAAAAAGCAAATACTTATTTGGAAAAAAAATACTGCAAGTCATATTCTCTGAGAGCATGGCTTTTGGCTTGACAGGGGCTATTAAAAAGATTTAATGGAATTATCAAGACTTATTTGAAAGTTGCCTTGGAACATTTCATACTCAATCTGCACACCGATATTAATTTTTTAACATAGATGGAGATTTTATTGGTATCCTAGGAAGGAAGGTAAATAAAGACTATAAGGATTTCAGTCCTGAGCTGGGTGCAGAGAAGGTAAAGGTCTCATAAAGGCAGAATGAGAGAAGAAACCACCCTGTCATAGTTAAATGAACACAGAACCAAAAATGAGTAAGCAATGGTGTGGTAAAGAGCCACAGGATGGCACTTGTGACCCATCTGCTCTCCACTGATGGAGACATTTCATTGAGGGTGTGCTCAGAAGGCTGTTGTGCAGGGGTGCTTGGAGGCTGCATGGTAGTTAAGGATATAGTGCTTATTCCTTTCAATATAATTCATCTTCTTACATTGAAAATAAGGTCATTAAAATTTGATTTCGATTGAAATAGGTACCACTCGAAATCAACGTACTTGGCAGTTGAGATGTATCATTTGATGCATTAGTGAGGATCAATACATGCCCAAATTAAGAAAGCTGATTTTATCCACATTTCAGGGCTCATGTGTTTTGCTGAATTTGACATAAGAAATCAATTTGTATGTTTGAGCGTAGCAGTGGGGCTTCATGTCATAGAAACAGTGCAGTCTAGGGGTCTGGAGACCAGAAATTGAGTTATAATTTTTGCCACCATGTTGTGACTTTGAACAAATCACATGTATTAGTGCAGGGGTCCTCAAACTACGGCCCGCACGCCACATGCAAATACAAATATTGTATTTGTTCCCGTTTTGTTTTTTTACTTCAAAATAAGGTATGTGCAGTGTGCATAGGAACTTTTTCATAGTTTTTTTTTAAACTATAGTCCAGCCCTCCAACTGTCCAGTGAACTGGCCCCCTGTTTAAAAAGTTTGAGGACCCCTTGTATTAGTGTCTCAGGTGCTTTATTCATAAAATAAAAAGGTCCAGACTACGTGTTTTCTGGGATTTTTCCAGTTTGAATATCAAATGCTCCTGTGTGACTACAGGTCAGCACTGGTGGATTATTGGGCATGAGCCAGTGGGGAGGAGCTCCTCATTAAATATCCTGTGTTATGGGCTCTGTACTACATACTTCATTATACTTCACTGACTCTCAAGAAGAATATGAGCCTGGGGTTCTACCCCATTTTCACTGCTTTACTAGATGTGTGATTCTAAACAATTATCTAATCTCCGTATCATTTGGTTCCTCACTTATAAAATCGTGAGTTAGAATACTAATTATCCTATAAAGTGGAGATAATTAGTACCCATCTCATATTGCTTTTAGAACAATTAATAAGTTAATTTATGAGATGCTTAGAGGAGCACTTTCCATATGGGGACACTCCATGAATACTAGCTATTATTAATATGTGTGTATGTGTGCGTATTTGGATATTCATAGTGATATGTCCCATTTTTATAATTGAAACAGTTTTTCTCCAATGTTTCTTGATTATTTAATTTTTTGAAGAATGACAATTAAAATTCAATAATTTTGTCAAATCACTGTATAAGAAACTAAGTGTCTGCAAAACAGTAGATTCTGAGTAGAATGAAAAAGTGACTGAGATCAAAGGTTGTTCATGTAACTAAGGGTGACAAGAATGAAATGAATATATTCCAAGCAGAAAGAGTATGTCTTTTATACCTTTATGTTATTTAGATAGTAGCATCCTCTGCTTTGCCTGATCAAAAGTTCTTGAGACTTTTTAATTACATTGACCCTCACTGTTCTAGCATTTACATTTAAAAAATTGCTATTTGTCCCCAGAGGTCAGCAATTTTAATTTGACATAAACTATTTAGTTGTTTCTGGAAAGGTGATGTTAAGCAGTTGTACTATAAAAGTACTATAGCACAGCCATTAGTAAAATAAAACCAGGGCCTCCCCTACCTTCCCTCTGAGGATTGGTGGTCTGATCGATGCTTCTCTGTCTCTGGATCTGTTTTTGTTCATCGCTTTATGTTGTTCATTATATTCCACAAATGAGTGAGATCATGTGATATTTATCTAAGGGGAAGAGATCAACCAAAGGACTTGCATGCATGCATATAAGCCTAACCAATGGACACACACAAGAGGGGGGTGAGGGCATGAGTGGGGAGCTGGGGGGAAATGGGGGGGAAAGGACACATATGTAATGCCTTAATCAATAACGACATTAAAAATAAATAATAAAATAAAATAAAACCAGGGCAAGGAGAGAATGTTATAATCAAGGAGCAATTTAATGCGACCAATAAGCAGTATTGTTGTATTTCCAACCACCACTTGAATCTAGTCAGTAAATGGAGATCTTGAAATATACTGGGTGAAAATGTAAAAGTAGCAGCATCATGATGGCACAAGAGGTAATTTCATCTTTTTCTTGTTGCCAGGTTATGGTTACTATGACAATAGTCACTAATACTACCAATTTGATTCCTATTAATAGGAAGCCATTTTTCACAAACTTATAAAGAATATCATTATTAAAATAAAGCTTTATCAATTTTCAACCACTTTCTGAATTTTTAACTGAGTATCAAAAGGAACATAACTAATATTTAATACATCTTATTTATTGAGAGTATTTGTGCCTGAAGTTTTATGTATGCTTTTTCACTTAATACTTAATTACAATCACAGGAATTATAGTAAATTTATCAGTTTCACAGACAAATAAACTAAAACACAAGGATATTATATTGTTCAAATTTATACATACAGGTAATGAGAGATCGAATATCTGACTAAAACCACATCTTTTCACAATGGTGTTTAGATTCATCTTTGGAAAATTGGAGAAAGAATTAAGGTAAATTAGAAGAATCATGCAATTCAGAGAGAGATAGGGACGGAACTGAGAGCCGCCATAACTGCTCCCTCCCTGCAGATCCCCAGGGACCCGCCCCGCCCAAGCCCTGCTCGGCAGAGCCACCTGCTGGATAGCGCAGGCAATTGCTAGATTAGCACCGCCCTAGAGATCCAGCACAGAAGCCCTCCCACTGCAGACACAGCTGATTCTCACTGCCAATTGGCCG
>NW_006287104.1:390028-406425 GCF_000327345.1 Myotis davidii | reverse complement strand
GAGGAAAAAGAAAAGGAACTCTCACCATTTGCCACAGCATGAATGGAACTGGAGAGCAGATAAATACCACATGATCCCACTCATTTGTGGAATTATAAGGAACAACATAAACTGATGAACAAGGACTGATCCAGAGACGGAGAGGCATTGATTGGATTGTCGGGCTTTGGAGGGAGGGTAGTGGAGGGTGGGGGTAAAGGGGAAAGAGCAACCAAAGGACTTACCTGCAGGCATAGAGGCCTAACCAATGGACGCGGACAACGGGGGTGGGGTGGAAGGAGATGTGGGGACAGGGACACATATGTAATATCTTAATCAATAAAAAATAAATTAAAAAAAAGATATTTGTAAAGATTAAAAATGATTCTGTATGTAAAGCACTAATCATATTGTCAGGCATATATTAAGAGTCAATGCCTTTAATAAGTACTATAACTATTATTAATGTTGGCATTGATGCCTCTTTATTTCTCTAGTCTTGAAATTCTTTACTCCCTTCTCCTAACAACTCTCCTTCTTGTAGTGGTGCTGCCTGGGAACAGAATGATTGATCTAAATGTAAGGGGGCTGAAATTAGCCCTGCCATCTTTGACCTTACCAATGTTCCTCCAGATGTTGGATTTCATTCTCATAAGTGGTGATTTGCAATAAATGACACATTTATGAATAGCCCTCAAGAAAGAAATTCCTTCTGATGGGAGGCAAATGATGTTCCTATCGAAATACAGAATGCCAATGCCGAGATTAATGCTCTTCCTCAAAATGCCAAGGTAATTAATAACAATTAGCAGTTTAGTATAAAAGAATGCCAACTGCTTGAACACAATAGGTAAGGGGGAAATAGGTGTTTGTTTGCTGCTCTTTAGGGAAGATAATTATATTAGGGGCCAACACTATTTATATCTATACTAGAGGCCTGATGCACAAAATTTGTGCAAGGGTAGGCCCTTGCAGCTGCCCCCGCTGCTGCCTCAGCCCTCACAGGCCTGGCTTCGTTCCACTGTTCGGCCATTCGGTCGATTTGCATATTACACTTTTATTATTATAAATTATGAGGAAAGCAACTGTGACAACTAAAACTGAAGAATACAAAAGCATTAATGACAACCCTTGGAGACAGCCTGCTATAGCTCAGAGGCTCACATAACCAATCCACCCTGAATTTAGTGTTGGGTGGTCCCTGTGGGCTGTGAGACTTAGTCAAGATGTAAGGAAGCTAGACACAGGGCCCAAGCTCAGGTCAAAGGTTTGGATGCTGAGTCAGCACAGCCTAGCTTTTACTTGTGCAAAGTCTGTAGGAATGTGACTGGTGCATAGTAAAAATAAATATATTAACAATGTGATAGTCACCTTTTATTAGGACGAACGATGACCAAGTTGAAACAAAGCTATGATTGGTAAATTAGACAGGAAAATAAAAAGTGAAAAGTGTGTCACTCATTTGGAAGTTTACCCTGTGGTAGTACCATATCACAAATTTTGCGGATAAGAAAGCAGTTAGATAACTAGGATACAACGATATGGGCACTGGTCATTGTTTGAGGTTCCTCTTACATGCTGAAGGCTGAGAAGTATTTGTGATCTGTGAGTCTGGTGAATTGGTGAATATACAAGATGCTGTTTTCTGAGTCTAATGTTAACTGTGCTTGCACTCTGAAGCCATGTCTGCTCAGAATTGCTGATAGTTTTATAAATTGTGGGGCATGATATTCCTCTCAACCAATAGTCAGAAGACCTAGTGTCTTGTTAAGCATTGGCTTTTAGAGTTGTGACCTTGAAAAATTATTTAGTCTCTTTGTATCCCAGTTTCCACATATAAAAATAAGATGCTTCATAGGCCTACTGTATTTTTAATTAAATTAGATCATACTTGTTAACCTTGACAAAAAAGAGCAAGTTGTTCTCCAAAGGCAAGACAAACCACTCACCCTTAGGAAGAGTAATCACTTGTATAGCATTTCATACAGGCCAGCAACTGCGCTAAGTAATTTACATAAATGAAAGTATTTAATATTAAACTCTCTTGTCAGATGGGTACAGTCATTACCCATATCTTACATATGAAGAGAAGAAAATGTGGTTTAGAAATCTTAAGTACCTTGACTAATCATGTAATCAGTGAATGACCGAGCCTATAGCTCCAGACCTTGCACTTAATTATTAAATAGCTATTATGCCAAAATTTACAAGATTTGTAAATGGCATTCTACTGAAAAGATACTAGCCATGTTTACTACAAAAGCATGGAGATATTTCTATAGACAAGGCTATTTATTTATTTATTTATTTTAATTTATCTTTATTTTTGAAACAATTATAGATGCCCCATTTTTTACCTATTTGACCCCCTTCACCCTCAACCCATCCCCTCTCCCCCCGAAGCTCTCAACACACCATTGTCTGTGTCCATGGGTTATACATAAATGCATGTGAGTTCTTTGATTAATCCCACCCTCAACCCCTTTGCCTTCCCTCTGAGATTCATCAGTCTATTGCTTCTATGTCTCTGGATCTATTTTGTTCATTATATTTCACAAATGAACAAATACTTGTATTTCTCTGATTGACTTATTTTGCTTAGCATAATACTTTCTAGGTTCCTCTATGCTGTTTCAAAGGGTAAGAGACCCTTTCTTTTTACAGCTGCATAGCATTCCATAGTGTAAATAAAACACAGCGTTTTTGTTTTTTTAATCTACTCATCTACTTATGGGCACTTGGGATATTTCCAGACCTTAGCTATTGTAAATTGTGCTACTATGAACATAGGGGCACACATGTTCTTTCTGATTGGTGTTTTGGGTTTCTTAGGATGTATTCCTAGAAATGGGATCACTGGGTCAAATGGCAGTTCCATATTTAATTTTTTGGGGAAACGCCATACTATTTTCCATTATGGCTACACCAATCTGCATTCTCACGAGCAGTGTAGTAGGGTTCCCTTTTCTCCACATCCTCGCCAGCACTTGTCATTTGTTGATTTGTTGATGGTAGTCATTCTGACAGGTATGAGGTGATACCTCATTGTCATTTTAACTTGTATCTTTCCTATGACTAATGACTTTGAGCATTTTTTCCTATGTCTCTTGGCCAATTATATGTTCATTTTTGAGAAGTGTCTATTTAGGTTCTTTGCACATTTTTTTAATTGGGCTGTTTTCTTCATTTTGCTAAGTTGTATGAGTTAGATATTAACCCCTTATTAGATGCATTATTGGCAAATGTGTTCTCCCATACAGTGGTCCCTCTTTTCATTTTGTTGATGGTTTCTTTTGCTGCGCAGAAGCTTTTTATTTTGGAGTAGTCCCATTTGTTTATTTTTTCCTTAGTTTCCTTTGCCCTATGAGATGTATCAGCAAACATATTGCTACGAGAGATGTCTGAGATTTTGCTGCCTGTGGTTTCTTCTAGGATTTTTATGGTTTCACTACTTACATTTAAGTCTTTTATCCATTTTAAGTTTATTCTTGTGTATGGTGTATATTGGTAGTCTAGTTTCATTTTTTTTTGCACATGCCTGTCCAATTTTCCTAACACCATTTATTGAAGAGACTATCCTTTCTCCACTGTATGCTCTTCCCTCTTTGTCGAATATTAATTGAGCTTAATGGCTTGCGTCAATTTCTGGGTTCTCAGTTCTGTTCCATTGATCTATGGACAATGACATTTAATGAACATTATTTATTCAGCTTACAGTCTGGGTTGTCATATTTTTATTTTTTAAAATATATTTTATTGATTTTTTACAGAGAGGAAGGGAGAGGGATAGAGAATTAGAAACATCAATGAGAGAGAAACATTGATCAGCTGGGGATGTGCCTGCAACCAAGGTAAATGCCCTTGACCAGAATCAAACCTGGGACCCTACAGTCTGCAGGCTGATGCTCTATCCACTGAGCCAAACTAGTTAGGACTGGGTTGTCATATTTTTAGATAACTAGAGAATAAAAGCACTTACGGATATTTTAGAGGTAGTAGTGCAATTACCACCACAAATGTGTAGAATACTTACTCTTAGATGTGGATATGGAAGGTGTCTGATATTTGCAAAAGTCACTCTAACCCTGCTTAAAAGTAAGCCCTGGATTTCCAAAGGCATAGCTTACCTTCTTCCAATGATAGATCAATTGTAGATATTGTCCCAGAATGGAGGAAAGTCCAGCACTTCAGGGAGATTAGACTTCAGGGAGAACTCTGAATCCAGAACTTACTAAATATAGGAACTAGAGCAAGTTATTAACCTTCTATAAGTCACAGTTGTTTATGTAATGGAGCTAATAGTGATTATTATCTTATAAAATTGCAGGGTCTGATGTAAAATACAATATAGGGAAATTTCTTAACCTATATTATATGCATTATAATACATACAAAATATGAGCCCCAATCAGCTTTTTCTTTTTTTAAGCCAGACCCATTTCTCATTTGATTCTTTTAATATGGTTGAACAGTCTACTCTTTGTAATAACATGTTGGATGTCTTAATGGACACAAAGCCTGCCGAGTCATCAATTCTCGCTGACCTAGAGCAGGCAAATCATTTTTGTTCCAAAACGTTTTGTGGTTGGGTACTAGATTCCATTGTCTAACTTTAAATTACTAACTGAGTACTTTAGGCCCATTTCTACAAGTGGAATAGGACAAAACAGTATCTCTTCAAAAGGGTTCTTAGAGGATTAAGATGACATGCAAAGGATTTAGGATGGTGCTATGCACAAAATACATGCTCTATGACTTAACTGATGTCATCATTATTGTTACTATTTCATGATTTGTTACCGTTCCCTTTGAAAGGGCCTAATCAATTTAGATGTCTTTGATTAAAATGAATTAGTATTGTAATTATATAATGAAAGAATATTAGAGATAGGAAAAATCTTCAAAAGTATCTTCTGTTTTAAGAATGGAAAGTTGAGATCCAGAAATGATTGCAACTGATCAGTGCCATCCCAGGGGCAGCAGTACAATCTAATCCAGAACATTGAGACCCAGAGATATTTCATCTCATCTAACAGTATTTTTTTAAAGACTCACTTAAGGAAATTTTGCTTCCACTTTTTTAAAATCTTGGACTTGGTGACTCTGTAGGTTCCAGTGCCCATAGGAGGAATGGGAAAGTTGGTGGCTGGTCCACAAAGGAGGGATGAGAGCTATGCCTGGGATCTGTAGGCTCATCAGTGCACCTCTCAGTATTCCTAGATCCAAAAGTAATAACAGTGCATGAAAAACTGTAATTCAATAGAGAGAACACCATGAAGGACTTTGAGCCTGACAAAATAAAGATTATCCCGTTAGGTTAAATACCTCTTCTGGCCAAATTCCAGCAAAATCTAAGAAGAGAAAAGTAAGTAGAATAGGATCTATGATTACCAGCCTAATTGTTAGAACAGCTACAAAAGTAGAGACCATAGCCAGGTTTATAGTCCCCACTCCCAGATGGGGACTAGCCATCGCCAAATACAACCTGCTCTCCTGCTTCCTTGTAGTGCAAAGAGATGATGGTTAGTATTGCAAATTCAAATGATAATAATGGCATAATTGAACTAATCCCCCTGCAACAATAAAGTGGCTGATAGAACTATTTGTTTCCACTTGGTGGTGATATAGTTGTTTTTTCCTATCTAAAAGAACCACAGAATGGATGAGTGGCTAATAGATCTGCTGCTCCTTTCATTCTTTACCATTCTTTTTTTACCTTGATTTTATTGAAAAATGGTTAAAATACAATAAAGGTTGTATAACTTTAAACTTAATGATTTGATATATGATAGTAATCTGTGGCTATGCTGAGCAAAGAGATACTTCACAGCCTGGGTAGGACAGAGCTTAACAGTACAAGATTTCATCGTACTCGAAATGGTCCATATTTTAAAGCTTACTTATTATTTCTGGAAATTTCCATTGAATATTTTCAGATCATGATTGACTGTTGTCAACTGAAACTACAGAAAATGAAACTGCATATAATGGGGGGAACTATGTATATTGTGAAATGAGTAATAAATTTAGTTAACATCCATCGCTTCACATAGTTACAAATTATGTTTCCTTGTGATAAAGACTTTTACCATTTATTCACATCAACTTTCAAATACACAATATAGTATTGTTGACTATAGTTATCATGCTGCATATTACATCCTTGGAACTTATCATATACCTGCAAGTTTGTACATTTTAAACTCTTTCACCCAGTTCCCCCACCTATCACCTCCTTCTGGCAAGTACTGGTAACAATCTGATTTCTTTTTCAATGATTTTTTTTGTTTGTTTGTTTGTTTGTTTACTGTAAATATAAGTAAAATCGGAAAGTATTTGTCTTCATCTGACTGGCTTACTCCACTTAATATAAGGCCCTCACAGTTTATCTATGTTGTGTTCAAAAATGGCAGAATTTCTTTCTTTCTTCCTTTCTTCCTTCCTTCCTTTCTTCCTTCCTTCCTTCCTTCCTTCCTTCCTTCCTTCCTTCCTTCCTTCCTTCCTTCCTTCCTTCCTTTCTTTCTCCCTTCCATTTCTCATTCTTTCTTTCTATACACACATCAAATTATATATTAATATTCCTCTTTTTTTAAACATGATGGGGTCAGTGTGCATCATAGCTACTGGCCAGTCATCCCATTATCTGGTCAAAAAGGTCGCTTGGGCTTTTATATATATAGACTAGAGGCCCAGTGCATGAAAATTCATACACTGGAGGGGGGTTTCGCAGCCTGGCCTGCCCCCTTTCATAGTCTGGGAGCCCTCAGGGACAGGAGGCAACCCGGAGATCAGGGGAAGGTGACACCCCATTACACCTCTGATGCTGCCATTGTCGGCAGCGCAAGCCTCAGCCAGCCCTGGTTACCTGAGCTTTGGGTGGCCTGGGCAGTCAGACAGCCGACATCCGAGGCTTGCCTGTTCCTTGAGCCAGCCCTGGATGGCTGTGGGGCTGAGGGGACTGGGGGACTCCAGAGGCAGATGTGTGGAGTGGCCAGGCCCGCCAGGGGGCGGTCCTTCCTTGCAGTGTGCCTGCCACCCCAGTGGGGCTGAGGGGACTGGGTGCCGCCATCTTGTGGCTGTGGGCACCACCATCTTTGAGGGCGGGGCGGCCAATTAGCATATTCCCTCCTTATTGGCTGTGGGCGCTGCCATCTTTGCGATGGTGTGAGGGTCAATCAGCATACTATTAGCATATTCTCTTTATCGATATATATATATATATATATATATATCACTTGAGGAACACTTAAGTGTCTTGGCTGTTGTAATAATGATGCAATGAACATAGAGGTGCAGATATCTCTGTGAGAGTGATATCATTTTCTTAGCTATATAGCAGGGAGTGGAATTGCTGGATCATATGGTAGTTTTATTTTCTGGGAACCTCCCTTTTGTTTTCCATGGTGGCTGTATCAATTTACATTCCCACCACAGAGCTCAAGGGTTCCCTTAGGTCCACATCCTCACCAGCACTTGTTATCTCTCCTCTTTTTTGATGGCAGCTATTCTGGCAGATGAGATTATATCTCATTGTGCATTCCTCACTATCTAAAGGCTCCTCTTACTGTAGTTTGGCTCAGGGGAAGCAAGAGCAGAAAATCAGAGGTTGGGAGGAAGGAGAGATTAGGATGTCTATTTCCTCTACTCCTTCCAAGCTTGACCATTAAAAAGCAATGACTTTACAAGGACAGTGGTTGTTTTCTTCTATCTATGGCCACAGTTACTATCAAAAGCTTACGCTGCCATGACCACAGCTATCAGAATGCATAAACTCTGTTCCTTTTCACTGTCCTTTTGGTCATCCAATTGGGCGAGAGTGGCTCCCTAATGTAACTGGTGCCTGAATGCTTAATCTCCTCCTGTTTACTTCCTTATTTCTTTCCACATCTTTGTAAACAACAGTTCCACCTTTAAACTTTTACAATTAATTTTCACAGGGTGCCATCTGTTTCTTTCCAAGATCCTAACAAATTCAATAAGGTCTATATTTAGGGAAATGCTGAGAAATGACCCATTGTTATAATACCAGCAAGACTGAAGTAGAAAATACATGCGGGGTCTAGTGGAAGAAAATACCTGGGTTAAGATTTGGGATTTCAATGTGTTATCCCCTCTTAACCATTTACACTACATTTCAGGTGAATAGGATTCTACACATGTACCAATCCTCTGGTCTGACTGACATAAATAATGTGCTTCCCTCTACTTGTCAAACATATGCCCACGTGTAAATTTCTTCTAACCTCTTGAAAAGATTTACATGTTAGTGAGAGAGTCTTCCAAAGATGCAGTGAGGATCCTGACCCCAGTTGGATAAACACATCGGGATCAGTTTTAATTCTTAACAAAAAAAGGCACCATGGAAATTATATTTTAAGAAGATTCAGAGTTCTCCCACCTAACATAACTTTCCCTGAAGTACTCAGCAATAAACCTATTTATGATAAAATAATGAAATAATTTTTGAATATTTAAAAGTGACATTTAGAAGCTTGTAACTTATCAACTAAGAGCATTTGCTATTCAACTGCTGATAAAAATATCATATTTCTCCCTAACCGGTTTGGCTCAGTGGCTAGTTCGATTCCGGTCAAGGGCATGTACCTTGGTTGCGGGCACATCCCCAGTAAGGGGTGTGCAGGAGGCAGCTGATCAATGTTTCTCTCTCATCGATGTTTCTAATTCTCTATCCCTCTCTCTTTCTCTCTGTAAAAAATCAATAAAATAAAAAAATCATATTTCATGTGAAAAATAAACTTTAAAATGAATCTTCTTTACTGATCAGTCATCTCTCAATTTTTCTTAAAAATAGGCCACTTCATGACTTTGACCTTTATTTATTTATTTATTTATTTATTTACTTATTAATTTATTTATTTTTGAATTCTTTTTTGTTTAAAGTATTATATATGTCTCCATTTCCCCCCGTTGACCACTCCCTGGCTGTTCCCACCCCAAACACATGCTCTCACCATCCTACTATCTTTGTCCATAGGTTATATAGCATGTACACCAGTCCTTTAGTTGCTCTCTTAACCCCCATCCCTTGTTTTCCCTCTGAGGTTGGACAGTCTGTTCGATGCTTCTATATCTCTGTCTCTATTTTTGTTCATCAGTTTATGTTGTTTATTCACTCATTTGTGGAATATAATGGACAATATAATGGACAATTATTTTAAATACCGAAAAGGGCACCTGTATTATTTTTATGCCAAAATAACCAAAGAAAACTTGTATTTTTCGCCTCAGAATTAAATATGGTATTGTGGGCAAATATTCCACTGGTAAGATTAATCCACTGTGTGTACTGTAATTTTTTTTTTTTTTTTACAAAATTTCTATTCCATTTGAGCCTGAAATAAACTTTAAGGGTATCCTCCATCTTACATCCCATTTTCAATTCCTAAAAAATTATAAGAAGGGGATACAAATACACACGAGACCATTCTTAAAGCTTAAGAAGTGTAGGGCTGTGGGGAGGCATGGGAAAAAAGTTGGCTGAAGGCAACCACCCCTGCCTTGACTTTTTCAAACAAGTCTGAGCCCCCTGGTGTTTACTGGAATCTTTATGCTTAGCCTTTAGATGTCCTTGCTTAAAGGACATTGCAGACACATGTGTCTTCTCAAGGATGCTTACCCTACTAATAGTATCTAATAGTTAATTTTAGTTCAAGCTGTTGCTACAATAAAAGTCTGAGGAGGGAGGCAAATAGGGCTATTTGGTTTCTCAAGCCAAGCAGTCCCTTGACCCTCTCTTTCACAGAAATGTTTGTCAGAGAAATTATTCATCCATTGCTCATGATCTGCTGGTCAGCCCTGGCATAGGGCCATATTGTTTATTTAATTTAACAAATATCATTAATGGCACAATAAAGAATAACATGACTCCAAGTGGTGGTCTTTCATTTATACCATACTAGGCATTAGTACATTTTAACTTTACATGTGTTCATGATATTCATAGTCCTTTTTCAAAATGCTGGGGCTTTAAATTACTGCTCAAGAGTTAGGAAGCAAGATGGGCTATTAGATTTTGCATCATATATTTTCCCAAGCGGTGTACACAGCACTTTTTAAATATGTATGCAGCCTGTTTTAGACTGTAATCTCCTTTCAGTTATTTATACCACTGACGGGCTTTAGATCTTTATTTCTGACACTATAATTTAATGCCATGACACAAGCCCCAGATTTACAGCTTCCATGGTTGGCCTGAGAGTTCCATTCCATTTCTCTGATACAGTGAATTCAGGGAGCTTCAGAAAGAAATTTCATCAGAAGCCTTTTTTTTTTTTTTTACAATAAATTTTTGCAGGCTCAGTGTTAACTTCTTTGCCTTTATAGAATTTTTCCAACCCTATGTTGTGAGGGCCTTATTGTAGTCCCTGATTTTCCAAAATTGACATCCTACTATATTTATCTATCCACGTTCATATATCATTCACTGAAGGTTTATATAACCATGTACATATTATTTAACTTTATAAGCATCCGTGTTCTAGTCTGTAAAATGGGAATAAAATACCTTATTTATGGGGTTGTTAGGAATAAAAGAGTTTTTGCATGTAAAGCATTTACAACAATGTGTGGCCACATACCAAGGGACAGTATAACTTTCAAGAGTGTGGTTTGTGAAGTGGGAAGCTAGCACTATGCTTCCTATAGATCATGATGAGAATCATGTCTTCTGGAATCATTCAGTGTGGTGGTGCTGACTTTGACTCACAATTCAAGAATTTATCCTAAAGGAAAAAGTGCAACAGAACAGATATATGTAGAGAATTGTGTGCCTCAATATCATTTAAATCTTTACTAAAAGAGAACTGCTTAAACAATGAGACATGTACTCTGCAGCCATTAGAGAAGAATGCAGAATGGTCTATGCTGTCATTCTGTAACATGTTAATTGACAAAAACAAATTACAGAAATGTATATGCATCAAAATTCAATGTTCTTATTGTATGTTGAGTATATAGGAAAATGTTGAATCCCAATATTAAACCATTAACCAGTGATTATGTGTAAAGAGTAGGATTACAGAACATTTTACTTTCAAAGTATCACTTTCCTATAATTTAGTAAACAAAAATATTACACAGCAAAAATATCAATAAATACATATCTGATGACATAGTATATCTATTTTTCTTAGTGTGTTCAGACTGCTGTGGCAAAATGCCATAAACTGGGTGGCTTGTCAACAACAGAAATTTATTCCTCACACTCCTGGAGGCTGAGAAATTTAAGATCAAGGTAGTGGCAGATTCCTTGTCTGGTGAGGCTCTGCTTCCTAATTCATAGATGGCTATGTCCTCACCTGGCGAAAGGGGAAGGATCTCTCTGGATCTCTCTTTTATAAGGGCAACAATCACATTCATTAAGGCCCCACCTTCCTAACCTAATCATCTCCAAAATTTTCCACATCCAAACACCAACATTGTGAATGTTAGGATTTAACATTTGAATTTCAGGGAGACAAAATATGTAGTCTGTAGTATTACTAACAACCCTTTCATTAATATTTATTACCTACAAAATAAAGCCCAGGGCCTTCATTAATTGTACACTTGCCTACCTGTCCAGCATTACCTACCATTAAACATCTTTAAACATATTCCCAAGTTACAGAGAATATTCATAGTTCTCATTAATCATATCATTGGACAAATTGATGATTTTGTTCATGCTGATTGGGCTGCCTACAATGCATATCTCTGTGACAGACTTTATTGCAATTGCCAATTTGTATATACAGCTCTCTATCTACATTTTGACCTACTTGAGGAAAAACACTTAACAGGACTAGCAAAAATGACCCCTCAGTAAATTCACTTTAAAATAAAATGAGCTATAATGTTATTTGGAGGGTGGGGGATATTGAAAAGCCAAAATAAGCTTGCAAGAAATCTAATCAGTATTATCCTATAAGCAGAACCTTGACCAGTGTAGTGCCAGGTTGAAAAAATACTAGTTGCAAAGCATGTGCAAGCAGATAATATATGATTATTGTTAAAGGCATAGCATTATAATAACTCGTCACTTTGGGTGATTAATATTATAATGGTATGCCAGATACATGCAGAGATATAAATAAAGAGCATGGATTGTTACATTAGAACAGGAATGAGTAGATAACTTTCTTGAACAGAGCTATAGACCTCTTACAGAGAAAGCCAGAGATAAGGAATGCACCAAGAGATGGAAGATTAGATAGAAATAATGTAGGAAAATAATTGGACAAAAATAGTAATTTTCAAAAGAAGAAAATGTATATAGGAAGTTGAATTTTTAGATAGCTTACATAAAATAATCGAGAATATGTGTTATATGCCGTTCTTGTGGATCTTTTAATTAAATTCAAAGCAGACATTTTATATCTTGAATGGAACTATTTAAATGGATGTCATATTATTTGGTACTATTTTGATTACTTGTATTTAAAAGCAGTTTTAGCTTCATTTGATAATGTATCTATCTTCTTTTTGGAAAAAAAAAATAGCCAGACCAAACATGGAATCTTTTAATTTCATATCAAAATTTATTGGTGAGACCCAGTTTGGCCAACATAAACTAGATGTCTAGCTGCATTCAGTTAGCTGGGCCATTGAGGTTCAATCATGTTTTTAGAACATTTCTTCCAATAACTCATAAGTGTAAACATGAAATTTGAGGTTGGTTCTATTTATGGAAAAATGTGGAAAGAAGACATTTCAATTGATATTCACTGCTAAGCCCAGAAAGAGTAATGGAAAAAACCCAATAATTTTTGGGGTTGTTATTTCATAAATATTAATGTATCCATTCACTCAATAATTAATTAATCAATACTCCTACCCATATACCCATTCATTCATTTACTCTCAAACTATGTTTGATAGCTAATACTGTCATGAATGCTATCTATAATGATTAAAACATAGCCCAGTCATTTAGAAGCTTATAGACTGGAAGAGGGTATGAACCTCTTGATACAAGTGAGGAAGTGCTATAATAAATTCTTGGTATATGGGCTTAGAGCCATGGAGCACAGAGGAATGCTTTTAACTTTTACCAAGAAAGTCTACATAGGGGTAATATTTGAGCTGAGCCTTAATGATATATAAGAGTTTCAAATAAAAGAATGGAGAAAAATAACATTGCAAAGATTATAAGGAAATTGCTTTCTGATTATAGAAAATAAACAAAAACTAAGACTAATGAGGTAGAAGATAAGGTAGGAGACAAATAACGAGAGATAGATTGGTTCCAAATTATGCAGACCTTAGTATAACTTGTTAAGAGTTAGAATTTATCAAGGATGAAAAAAGTCTTAAGAAAAGGAGAGACTTGATTAGATTAGTGTTTAGAAAGAAAAATCTGATAGTGTTCAGGGTGTATAGTAGTGAGGTGGAATGGAAGGAGGGAAACCAAATAGATGGCTCCTATAAAAACTGGGAAACAAATATAAGACTCTGGAATAAGGGAAATGTAGTATTTAATTTATCCTGGTAATGAGTTTTGTTTTTTTGTTTTTTTACCTGGAACAAAATAAAGAACAAGGAATGGAATAGAACTCTGTGACTGATGAGATGTTTTCCTTCATAGAGGCCTAATTCATTAATTGTTCTCTGAAAGATATTTAATTAAATAGTTGTAGGTATCTTTGTAAAGGATGTGGAACAACCAATTAAAATTTTCATTGTGGCCTTTCAAAATTAATTAACCATTAAATGCCACAGGCTAACCTATATCACAGATATTTAGGTATAAGAGGAAAAAATAATGTTTGGACTTGGCAGAGTCATAGTACCTCCTAGCCTATACTTATATCTCACACGGAAAACAAAAGGCAATCTGAGATACTCAATAGACCAGTGCTTTTCAATAACACTTTCAGGTGGTGGTGAAATGTTCTATGTATTTGCTGTCCAGCTATATAAGGCTATTGAGCCTTTGGGAGGTACCAGATACAACTAAGAAACTGACTTTTTAGTATTGTAAAATTTATTTAATAGTGATTAATTTAAATATAAAGTTAAATAATCATATGTAGTTAATAGCTACCATGTAGGAGAGTACAACCATGGATCATGAGGAATATGAAGATTCAACTAGACAATCCTACAATGTATAGCTACAAAGAAGGCAGTAAAAGGCAGGGGAGGAAGAAGAGGGTGCAGACAGGGTGGGATTTTATTCTGAACACAGCTGGTTAATAACCTGTAACAACTTGGAGATACCACTTCATACATGGACTTTGGTGCCCTCACATCTACTCTGAAGTAATTGGCCATTTAAGGTTTATGTTTTTAGAGAAATAAAAGTGATTTGTCACAGTTCAACCAAATGAGAGAGCACTGAAGAAAATGGCTTATTTTTCTTATTGTTTCATAAATTCTCATTATGAAATTATTACATTCTTATTACAAAATTGTGCAGAATGTGATTTATTTATTTCTTTAAAATTATCTTTATTGTTAAGAATATTACAGATGTCCCCTTTGTTTGTTATTTGTTTGTTTGGTTTTTTTGTTTTTCTCCATCCCACACCCATCCATCCCAAGTCTTCACCACACTATTTTCTGTGTCCAAGGCCTGTGCATATATGCATACAGGTTCCTCTGCTAATCTCTCCCCACCCACCCATCTTACCCCCATCTGCCCTCTGAAATTCATCATTCTATTCCATGCTTCTATGACTCTGGATCTATTTCATTCATCAGTTTACTTTGTTCATTAGATTCCACAAGTGAGTGAGATGTGATACTTGTCTTTCTCTGACTGAATGATTCCACTTAGCATAATACTCTTCAGATCCCTCCATTCTGTCTCAAAGGGTAAGAGACCCTTATTTTTTTACCGCTGCATAGTATTCCATGTTGTAAATGTACCACAGTTTTTTAATCAACTCATTTACTGATGGGCACTTGGGCTGTTTACAATCTTGGCTATTGTAAATTGTGCTGCTATGAACATAGGGTGCATACATTTTTTCTGATTGGTGTTTTGGGTTTCTTAGGATATAATCCTAGAAGGATGTGAATTTAAGATATCAAAGTCAACCGTGTATATTTTGGGTAGGCTGAAAATGGGAAGGCGAATGTGTCCATTTGGTGGAAGCTTATGTTATTAAGCTAGTAATGTACATATACCTTACTTTGAAATGGTCTTTTTTGCCTTCCTTTTTTTATCTGCAACCTTCTGTGATAGGCCGTCTCTGAGATGACTTCCAGTGGTCCCCAACTTCTGCAGTTTATACCCTCATTTTGTTTCTTTGCACATAGTGGTACGATTGGTCTGTGTGAACACAGCAGAAATGATGAAAAGGCACTTCTTCTGAGACCAGGGTGGAAATGACAGGCTTTCATTACTCCATGTTGGCCTCTTTTTCTCTTATTAGACCTTTTGAAAAGTCCACATGATGGCATACAGACATCCGGCCTAGAGCTAGTGAGTAAAGAGACTCCAGATAACAGCCATGTGTCTTTTTGGAAGTGAGTCATCCAAGCTCAGTCCAAGCTGCAAATGATGCAGCTTTATAGTAACCTAATGAGAGACCTGAGCCAGAATCACTCAGCTAAGCTGCTCCCAAATCCCTGATCCTCAGAAACCGGGAGATAGTAAGTGTCTGTTGTTTTGAACCGCTAAATTTGGGGTAATTTGTTATGCAGTCATAAATAGTAATACACTTTCCTTACTATTTTAATTAGTCACTAATATTTCATAAGCACTAATCATCATACTAAACTATGTATACTGTCCTAAATTACTTCCCATTCTTTTAAACCTCCATCATTTCTCAAATATTATTCTTTGGCATGAACCAAGTTTCTTCTTTCATGAATCTGACACATTCTCTCTTTCACACTCAGCTAATGTCCTTTTTTGAGAATTCAGTTATCTCACAATCTGGATTAGATACTCATCAGCATTTGTGTTTCCAGAGAAGCAGGTGCTGTGTCTAACTTAGCACCATTCACACTGTTGGGTTCATAGTTTCCCATAAAAATGAAATTTCATATTCTTCAATCTATGTGTATACACTCCCTTCACACATCTGGACATAGTATCCTAAGAAAACCTAACAAAGGAGTTTTTCTCTAGAAAAAAATAAGCTAAACTCAGAAAAAAAGAGTAGAAAATGGTTGCCAGGGCCATAGAGAGAGGTTGGTTAAAAGGTATAAACATTCAGTTATAAGATGAATACATCCCAGGGATCTAATGTAGAGCATGGCAGTTATAGTTGCTAACACTGTATTGCATAATATAAATTTATTGAAAGAGTAGAACTTACACATTTTTCCACCCCCCAAAAATAAAATATATAGATGGAGGAATCCTTTCAAAATGGGTATATACACAGGATTTCCCAAAAAATGTATACACAATTTTAATAATTATAAAAGCTGTATTTATTAAAAGGCATTTCATTTTCAAA
>NW_006287104.1:388268-389832 GCF_000327345.1 Myotis davidii | reverse complement strand
ATATATGTGAAAATAATTTCATTTTGGTTGGGCAAAAGTAGATTAAGTTATGGACATCATTACTTAAAGATATATCATAAGTAAGGATATGAAATAATAACAATGAGACAAATACTGTAAATAAATACTATAATAAATAAATAATACAAGAATAAACTGCGTTTTGTATATTCACAACTGTAACCTACTCTTGCCAACTCCAGTGTATGGAATTTTTCTCTCTTTATCTTCAACTACAGGTTTGGGGAAGCTCAACATCTATTTACAATCAGTTCAGGAAATCCTCATGGGGTGTCTAATTTACTGTAGATAAAAATATATCTGGCTGTTATTGATATCTGTTACTCTTTTAGCAACCATTGGCGAACTACTTTCTTTTGTTTCTAGTGTTGCTGGTAGTGTCCTTTTTATTGACCAGTACAAAATTTTCAAAATGTGTTCCATCAGCTTCTAACTGTCCTTGACAGCAAAAATTCTGCCCATTCCCATCCCTAGTCTAACAAAATATTATCCTGTGTCCCTGATCTCTTCAAGACCTTGGCAATACATGTATTTCCATTTGATACTCAAGATCATAGAGAAGATGGGCTGGCGAGAAAAAAAAACATAGCAAGCACTAAGCCACACACTTTAAGTGTTCCTTAAAGTGCCTCTGCTTTCACACAGCTGAGAAGTGTGAAAGCACACCTTTAAGCAAACATTTAAGATATTCATGCTCTTCAGTACATCTATATGTGTTGTTTTTTTAACTTTATTTTTGCTGTTGACACTATTACAGATGTCCCCATTTCCCCCTCCCCCCTTTGCTCAGATCCACCAAGCTCCTGCCTCTACCCTTCCCTCTGCCCATCACCTCACCTTTGCCTGTGTCTGTGGGTTTTACATATATATTCTTTGGCTAACCCCTTCATCTTCTTTCACCCAGTACCCTCCACCTCCCCTCTGACAGCTCTCAGTCTGTGTTGTTTTAATATGAAAATAATTTCCTCAAATTTTTCTACGATTAGATGAGATCGGGGCTTTGGGGAAACAAATGGTTTTTATCACATAATTTTGCAGTTTTTGCACACTATCATCAAAAAGCCATCTGAAAAGATACTAGTATGTTTCCCCTTCAATAGCAAATCTTGTTTTTATTCTAAGCCTATCTTCTTGGTTCTCTATTCTTCAAGGATTGGTTTCTTTTTATGAAACTTCTTGGGCTATTTTGCAAGTTTATTTCTATGCTCTTTAACCTTAGCCTTACTATATCAAAACCTGTATTACAGTATAGAGGCTAAAGCTCATAACCTGAGACCAGAAAGATTCAGGGAAGGTGTCTTTGAGCAGTACTGTATAAAGTATTTAATAACAGCTATTCCTAATATATAAAATAAAATGGAACTCTCTCTCCATATTTTTTTAAGATAGCTTATATTTGGTAAAGATAAAGGCTACCTTGGACAGAGCCTTTACTTAGTTATCAGTATTAGTGACAGTAGATGAAAATGCTTAGTAGATGTTCAAATAACATACAATGGGTTTCCATCTTTTAGACTTAAATTCGCCCACAAATAATGAAGAT
>NW_006287104.1:372646-388201 GCF_000327345.1 Myotis davidii | reverse complement strand
ATATATATATGTATATATATAGTCCCCTGTGATTATATCACAAGGCTACCTGTCAGCTCTCAGTGAGAGTTGGTGCACTGCCAGTTATTGGAAAAGGTCTCTGCTTGACTCCCTCCTTCACAGAATATAAGTATGTTTCTTGTTTGTGGAAGCTGGTTGGCATGCCATCATTTCCTGGCATGTCTCAATGCTGCTGTAATAATGGGATAAGACTTTAACAGCAACAGTGTAGTAGAGGGATATAGCGGCTACTCCCTGCTGAAAGGTTTGAAAGGGATGCTTTTCTTCTGCTCTAAAGGAGGTTTGTTACAGTATTAAAAATTTACCCAAACTTCAGTAGAAAAGTGAGGATGCATTTTAAAGTAAGGTTGCAGAAACTCCTGCCATTTCCTTCTTAATATTGCTTATGGGAGGTGCCTGGGGTATTGGTGGAAGAAGCACTGGTTTTAGGTCAGAAGATGTGAGATTGAAAGAGGGTTCTGTCTCTTAGAGTCTCTGTGACCTGGTGTGTAACTGTAGTTAACCTGCAGTCTTCTTCCAACTTCAATGTCCTGTGTAAGAAGAAGTATACATTGGCAAGACAAATAGGGGTCCTCTCATTATGGAGAGGATAGCCCTACGGACAAGATAGAAAGAGAAGTATTCATTTCCAATATGATGTGAAATGGTGGATGGAATGAAATGGTGATGCTTAGCAGGGAAAAAAAAATCAGTATCTAAAAAAATCATCCCTAAGGGAATGACAAGTAATCTGAATCCAAACATAAACAGATGCTAAGCAAATAAGGATAAATAGTGAGAAATGGGAATAAAACAAGTCTACACACTCCTAGAATAAAACAACACACCTATATTTTATAGCCATGCTAATGAGTAGCCACCAAAAAAATGTTCTGAACACATTCAATCAGTCAAGGAGAATGGCTCACCTCAGTGAAGACATTTTTACAAACTGATGAATCAATGATGTTCCTCACATTTAATAGTCAATCAGGAATAAAAATACTCCAATGAAAACTTCTGAACTGCCAATTATTTTTTAAAAAATACATCCACTGAAGTATTTAAATATTTACAAATTGATCTACAAATGCATTTAACCAATTATATTCAATAGTGGTCCCTGAAAATCCTCCAATCCCTGAACTCTACATATTCCTATTACCCTCTATGATATAAGTGACCTGCTTTGCTCTGAAAAACTATGCCTAAGCAGCATAACTCTCCTTCAATAGAGAAATAAAAACATAGAGGGTTTTTATTCCCCTAAATATTGAATATTGGCCTCCTGCCTATCCTTTGTCAGAGGTGATAAAGTGTGGCATCTTTGAGGAGCTTGATGATAGTACATGGAAGGTAAATTGGCTGAGGCGTTAGTCAGCCATGAGATTGTGGAGAGTTTTGTAAGCCATGAAAATGATTTTGGACTTTATCTTAGACCAATGGAAAGTCATTGAAAATGTTCAATCTGTGGATGGTATGATCATATTTCTCGTTTATAATAACTCTGGCTGTTTTGTGGAAAATGATATAAAGAGAGTAGATGGAGAGAGAGACAAAATATGGTCTGTAGTAGCAGGTGGGGTGAGAATCAATTATTGCTTAAGCTGGTTTCTGGAAAAGGAATAGATATAAATCGGGGAATTAAAGAAACCTATAGAAGAATAGAACAAGCTTAAAGCTTAATAGATGTCTTAAAGTGACAAGTGAGAAAGAGCAACCCTGATTTCTGGCCTGTGCATCTGGATCACTGATGGTCACCATTCTCCCAGGTCAGAAAACACCGTAGGAAAAGTACTTTTGGGAGAAAGATGATGGTATCAGTTTAGTATAGGTTGAGTTTGAAACATATGAGGAAAACCCAAGGCATTCTACTAAATGGATCTCCAAGAAAGAAGGCTGAATTGAAGATACAGAATGAGAATTTATTAGAATATTTGTAATATGTCCGTATTTCAGCTCCAAAATTCTATAATCATTGATTTTTTAATGTATAAATGATGTCTGGGGATAAGCCCAAATAACATTGTCCTTCTCTTTCTTTTTCCTCTGTAATCTCACCTGTCTTCACCTGGCTTCGGTCAAAATCTGAGTAATCAACATGTGAGCTCACTGCTAAACCTCAAAAGACTTACAGTCATGCTCTAGTGCTGATCTTCTCAGAGCTCAAGTTGCTTCACTTCATTCAAATTAGGCTCCCAAAGCTTTACTGGTTGATCTCATAGCACTGATAAAAATCATGATCTCCTATGTGGTCCAAAATGAGAAGACATTTGGGTAGCAATGGCAAAGACTATTTAAGTGCAAGTCTTATATTTCAGTATGCTTTGCTAGTTTGGGTCTTCAATTGGAAAGGACCCGAATTTCTTAATTAAATAGAAAAAGGAGAAAGTTTTTGTTTATTGGGGGACAAACCTAAGATAGAGATGGAGAACTGTGATAACAGAAGGGAGGCCAGCAAGATTATGGAGGCTGTACAATGTTGATTTGTGTCTTTCCATGATCCTTTGAAAATGCGATGAAGTGTATTTCTTATGATGTGCATGGGCTGAAAGAATTTGTGGCATAAATTGGGTATGAGGCTTAATTCTGTGCCACATTTGTGGAAGAACATGAAGAAGAGCCATGAGAAAATAAATAGGAGGAATTTTAAGAATTTACAGGGTTTTGAAGTTTTACAGATTGTAGAATCAGAAGGTCCATCTTAGTGAACCTAGATCTAGGTTGCACCCATCTCCCTGTATTTTAATTCAGCTTTTAGACAGAAGCCTTACTCCCTGCCAAAGGCTGAACTTCATCACAACAGTTGATTTATCCCCAAACAATTTAGCCTTTTTGTAATAAGGTTTTGATACTAATATTGTTTCTTGCCAAAAGGATCTAAAGGTAAAAGACTTGTCTTTTCAAATTATAGGATTTTGTCATGGAAGCACAGCCTTTGGGAGGAATATAAAAGTGTCTCTATCCAGCTTATCTCAAAATTCTCTTACCAAAACCGGTTTGGCTCAGTGGATAGAGCATCGGCCTGCAGACTGAAAGGTCCCGGGTTCAATTCCGGTCAAGGGCATGTACCTGGGTTGCGGGCACATCCCCAGTAGGAGATGTGCAGGAGGCAGCTGATCGATGTTTCTCTCTCATCGATGTTTCCAACTCTCTATCTCTCTCCCTTCCTCTCTGTAAAAAATCAATAAAATATATTTTTAAAAAAATTCTCTTCAGAGCTCTTCTCTAGGATGACTTTTTTCTTGGGTGGAAAGTGTAAATGTGTGAAAAAGTTGGAGCTTTTTATCTGCCCAAGAAAAGCCCAAAATAGTTCTCAAAAAAACTTTCCATTAGACTGAAAGTGTTTCCTCTGAATTGCAGATAACAAGGAAACAGATAAATTTAATTTGTTTTCTGGAAAAAAATTACAGCTCAAGTAAAAGAGGTTTTCTATTGAAAACATGAAGACTTGAATTTCACAAGGAGAACTACAGAAAATAAAATGTTTCAAATAAGGTCTTTTTAAAAACTAATCTAAATGTATATTTAATGTTAAATACTTTTTCTAACAGATGTTTTTCCATTAATATTTTGAAGGATTTTAGTTATAGATTAAAATGTTAATATCAGTCCAATGTGTTGAAATGAACAAACTTTTCTTTTTACATATTCATATTTAGACGCGACAAATTCTGAATAACTTAAACTGTTTCAACTGTATGACTTAATAAATATTTTTGTCCTTTTTCCCCTATAAACTATAACCTTTTTCAAAGTTATGACATTCTAAGATATTGAAGAAATTATCAACAACTTTGGAACTTTATACTGAAATATCCTTTTTGAAGTACTCAGTATTTTTTTCTTTATTGACTTTTTTCTCTTTCTGATATCGTCCCAAGTTACCTAATGTTTGATCAACAGTATCTTGTGACAACTAAGTCACAGTGCTGGTTTTCCAACTCAGACTGTCTGGAGCCTTGTTCCATCAAGCGGTAACTTTGCACTTAACACCTTAATGGTCTTATCAAGAAGAGATAGAATGAAATAGAGATCTTCTGTGGTGGGAATAATTAAAGATCAACATACAAATGCATTTGGTGCCAGATTTGATTACCTCCAATGACTAAAATTAAAGCAAACATTTTATCATCTTCAATTACACAGTTACTCCCTCGAGGATAATTAAGACAAATGGGTGGAAGACACTAATGACAAAATTTTATGTAGTTTTCAAGGCAAATGGACAACTCACAAGTGAAATGTAATCAGTTCAGAAATAGTTGTTATTTAGTTAGTTTTAGTTATTATATAAACTTGAATAATCTCTTTTATGATATCATCCCCTACCAAGTCACAGACAACACTTAAGTCCCTTTTCCTACTTCAAGCCATCTTTGATTAAAGTACAACTTACATGGAAACAGCCTGGCTTAGGAGGAAGAAATTGAATTTTGAATTCACATAACTAAGTCTATATCTTATTAGCTTAATGGTATTGAAACACCCATTTAACATCTCTAGCTTAAGTTTCTTTGTCTAAACAATAGGATATATAATAATACCCAATCATTGACCCCACAAGGTGACTGAGTAACATATGTAATCATGTAAGTGACAGTACTCAATCAATGGTAAACTAATATATAAATTTAAATCATTAGTTATTGATGTCTCACTTTCCTGATCTTTAATATTTTATAATAATTGTAAGGCCATTCTATAATTGCTATTGTAAGTTCAAAATTCAACTAGCAAGTATTTCCTCAAAAACTATTAAAATAACCATATAGCTAAACTTTTTTGAGAATTCAATAGCTCCTTGGCACTGTGCTGGGGTCATTTATTTAGGCACCATGTGTATTACTCATTTTTATGTACCAAATGTCTGTTCCAGAATGTGGTACTTATTCAGCTGCTCTATAAATTGTAAACAAATATATTAAAAATAATAAAAATATGTCTTATTGATTGATTTCAGCAACTATTAGGCAAGTAAATATCTATGCTGCTGAGAAGAAAACCAAAATTCAGACAGGATAAACAATGTGCTCAAAGTTAAAAGGATAGCAGTCAATGATATAGCGTGTATTATATTAAATCAATCTAATAAATTATGTGCGGAGATATTGTTTAAATTGTTGTAGTTTTTTTCCCACTTATGGTAAAGTTCTTCTAATCAATGCATAATCCAGTTAGTGAATGAAGTAAAAATATACGTAAACATTCCACTCCTAAGCTTTGTACCTGAATGAATATCTTAAGTTTATATAAAATGCTACACATGATCTATATCTATGGATATCTGTGGCTTTAGACAAGGAACATGATCTATATCTATGGATATCTGTGGCTTTAGACAAGGAACATTTTCACATTAAAGAAAATCCATGAAATTCATTAGTCTTTTGCAGAGTTGCTCATGCATTTGTTTAATATAGGAATACCCTATGGCCACTTTAATAGACAACATTGTATAGCTTGTAAATGAAGGTGTCGCTTTTGTCTGCCTTCACACTGGTACACTGAATTCTATATATACACACTCATTGGTTAGAATGGCTTGGTGAGGATTAGATAATTTTAAAAGGTGTTGAAGTTAGAATGTGATACTTGCTGGGGTCCAGCCTCAGTGGGTCCAGGGGTTCCCCAAGGTGTGGACGGAGTTGGCAAAGAATGAATGACACGGAGTCAGTGTTTAGGTGATCATCATAGCCAGATTCTTCCTTTAATTGTCATCTAACATCTGTATTTATACTATTTGGTCCTCACCTGGGGAAACAACCTCTCTTCTCCTAGCCAGGTTTCTCCCCCTATTGTCCTATTACATCTGCATTTATCCTATTTGACCTTAACCCCATCCATTCCATTCCAAGGGCTAGGGCTGTTTCTCATCTCCATTTCAAGGTTCCTTGAAACATCCCTGCAGGGACTGCCTCAAGCAGCCAGGGGGGATGGCTTCCAACAATACTGCTGTGTCCTTTCCTTCTTTTCTTTAATTAATTCTCAGGTACTAAGTGCCTATTAGCTAAACCGGTCTGTCCAGAATTCCTCCCTATTACTGTGACATCTGCATCCATCCCTGGCCTTCCCACAATAGATACTTTTGTACTGGGTTGTTGTTGTTGTGGTTGTTTTGTGTTTAATTTTAATTTCTGACAGCCTGTGTCCCATGTATCCAGACCTGGTTTGTGATAAGTGCTAACAGTAGAGTTGGCCACTGGGACATCTTTTAGCCTATTTACTTCTTACTCTTCTATCTGCATAATAAAGGATGGAATTGAACTTGGTGATTTCTAAGGTTTACTGCTTTTATATATTGCTGTTCTTCTATAATACCAATTTGGAGCTCGCTTTTCATCTTTTATGGACTGACAGTATAATTAATACCTGTAGAATTTGAAGGCTGTTTAGAAGACATTTGCATCTTTGGCTCACTAGTCATCATATCTTTAAATATTTTTAGTAGCAGGGATGCTTATTCTCATATGAAAAATACGTTTCAATTTGATGAGAGCTCTGACTATTAGAAAGTATTTTCTCATAGGGAGCCAGGTATAATTCTAATCATTGGTCCCGCACCTACTCCACCTACATGAAGGCTCTTCACAGAGTAGGAGAACTTAGAAGTTATGTACTTCTTGTGTTTTACTTATCCAGGGTTCAGATCTTCTCACGTGGAATCCTATAAATCAAAACACTACAGGTATCAGAAGCAGAGTGGTATAATGAAATAGCACAGGGTTAGAGTCTATAGTTGAACTCCAGATCTAAAGAATAGCTGTTTGACCTAATGTTTCATAATTAGCATATTCAAATTACCAACTTTTCTGTCTACAACATAACCACTATATTTCTTTTTTTCCCAAAGCACAACTAATCACTTTCTTTACCAAGTTCTCATGGTTTTCCTTTCTTATCTCTATTGGAGACACAATCACAATATTGCAATAGTTTTCTTTTACATGGATATTTATACTGAGTATGTTTTCCTACCGAATTTTGAGTGCAGAGCTCTGCAATATTTTTTTTTGTATCCGCAGTGCCTGATACACAGCAACCTTTTAATATCTGTTGAATAAAAGAATGTGATTAAAAATGTCACTCATTGCCCAGCTGGTGTGGCTCAGTGGTTGAGCAATGAACCAGGAGGCCCCAGTTTGATTCCCAGTCAAGGCACATGCCCAGGTTGCAGGCTTGATCCCCAGTGGGGGACATGCAGGAGGCGGCCAATGAGTGATTCTCTCTCATCATTGAAGTTTCTCTCTCTCTCCCTTCCTTTCTGAAAGCAATAAAAACATATTTTTTAAAAAGTCACTTCTTGTACTAGATAATAGTCACCTCTGAGCAGCATAAGATGTTTTCTATTCCCCTACATTTTGCATCCCTCTTCATGCAATGTTGAACTCCTTTTCATTTCAAATCACTATGGCTCTTTCACAAAAATTGGTATTTGAATTAAGAAAAAAAACATGAGAGCCATTGTTTCATGTGTCTTGCCACTTTGGCTGAAATATTTGGTGATATATGACACATGTCCCCCAGTGAAGTGACAGGGAATCACAGGCAGGTTTCCCAATAGCCCCACAGACTAGCTACAAATCTGCAGGTGGCATAAGCCCTCCTTTTCTCAGACTAGCATATGCCCTTTGCTCATTCTGCTGAACTCATCTTATACCTCTCTATCTCACACCAATATGCATACATGTGTGAACATATGTATACACATGTTAAATGCCAGTTTCATTATGCAACATTTCTAAAGTCTTGTTATGGTGCTATTTGTATTCTATTGAGTCTTATTTTAGAATTACCTTTATCTGTACATAATCATGTTTCTATGATACCCTACAACCAGTAAACTTTAGCTGGTAGGTTGAGACAGAAGAAGTGTTAATCAAATCAGTTGTATGGGAAATAAAAATAATAATAATTATATTGGTTCCATACTTAATTATTATTTATTGAGCAATGCCACACAAAACAGGCAGTTTTACATATTGCGGTAGTTCCCTACCTTTATCCTTAACCACTCTCATTCTATCATCCATACTCTTTCAAAGGGATGATTCTAAAACACAATTTAAACACATCCTTTACCTTTAAAAAATATTTAAACTTCTTTAATGTATACAGGATAAAGTACAAATTACTTAGAATTAAATACAAATACAAGACTCATTAGTATTTATGTCCACCGCATCTACACCCCCAGAACACACACACACACACACACACACACACACACACCACACACACACACACACACACACCACACACACACACACCACACACACACACACACACACACACACACACACCTACATTTTAATCACTTGTTTTATAACCTGCTTATTGTTCAAAAAAACTCATTGTGTTCATTCATACCTTTGAACTTTCCCTATGGCAATTTTTCCTGCCTGGAATGATTACTCCCTCTCCTTCCTGTCATCAGAAAAAAGTTTTACTGATTCTTTAAGATTCATTTCAAATGATATCTTTTCTATGATTCTTTACTTGCCCATTTGTATCCAACTGTGCTGTGTTTGGCAATTTATCTCCCTTTCTTCCAGATAGAACATGAGGGTCTCCATAATGTTTTGGGCTGTATCATTTTCATCTTTTCATTCTAAGAATATAGACTCTAAATCAGACTTTGCCATTTATCAGCTATATGATCTGAGAAGGATTTTTTTTTTTATTTTCAAATGTCAGCTCCTTCATGTATAAAATATGGATAAAGCTAATTACATTACTCCCTCATTAACTTGTTGTGGGAATGAAATGAGGTGTAGTCTAATGAGGAGTTTGTGGTGGCTTTCAGCAATGTATATACTCAGTACCTATTCAGTGAGAAACTGTGCCAGGCAGTGAGTACACAGCGATCAAATCGACACTGATCTCTAAGAATGTACATCTTAAGAGGTAGTTTTACATCTTAAAAAGTTCCAGGTCATCTATGGTCTCATGATAAACCCACCACTTACCTGGCCTTTGCATTGCATCCAGAAATTTGAATGGCCCTGGCTGGTGTGGCTCAGTTTGGAGTGGCTCTGTGCACCAGAAGGTCAGGGCACATACGTAAGTTGCAGGTTTGACAGGGGGAGCAAACCCACCACTTTTTGGTGTATGGGATGACACTCCAACCAACTGAGCCACACCGGCCAGGGTTGTGTCCTCTCCTCTTCAGCAGTGGAGTCTGAATTTTAGGCAGGCTTGTGACCACCTGATAGGAACATCAGTTTTTCATCATTCCTTTGCAGCCAGTTAAGCCACTATAACTTATTCCGGTCAAAGCAATACAAGAGGGAAGAGAGATCGGTGCATCTTTTGGAGTTATTGTTTCACTGGTGGGGTCAAGGTCCTTCTTCCCTTTGCCTCTATCCAGCTCCGTTGACTGCATTTCAGAAACGCATAGCAGCCACCAGGAAGCAGCCACTTCTGAACCACTGGGGCACTGCAGTCCTAGTTCTAACCTGCTTACACTTGGACTTACCTACAGAAAACAATAACACTGTTTTGGTTAAGCCACTGTTGAATCTCTATATGTAGCAATACCTATGTTATAACCAATATAATGTGCAAAAATTAACTTCTTTTGTTATGTGTAAAATAGAAATGTTCTTGGACCCTGAGCATGCAACTATTGTTTCTTTACTCATGTACTCAGCAGCATTAAATAGCTGAACTTTACCTCAGAGTGTCATAGCCAAACTATTGGAATGAATGACAGACTAAGGGTATATAAGATATGATTTTAATTATACTAATGCTCTTTGGTGAGTGAGAGGAGAGAGAGAGAGAGAGAGAGAGAGAGAGAGAGAGAAGAGAAGAGACAGGCAACTGTGAGGTTTGGAATAAAACACAAAACAGCCACAGAAGATTTAAGTCTCAATAAACAGTTTGATATGCAATTTCCGCAAACATGTTTTTATTTGCTATAAAACAGCAAACAGCTTGGGAAGAAAAAGCCAGAAATATGCACAGCGAAAATAAAATAGTCTTAAATAAACACTGGCTTGCAAAAAAGAAAATGCAGCCTATATCAGCATTATTTTTTCTTGTGGAGCTTCAAAAATGCAATACATTTCTCCTAATAAACAATAATTTGGTTTGAGATAAAAATAAATTCTCATTTTGCCTTAAAAATTAGAATTTCAAGCTTTTAACCATGAATGGTTTTTTGCTAGGATATTGATCATGACCTATGTAATCTTGGCTGGACGAGGCTACTTAAACTTCGTAGTTGTACAGAAAGAAATTTCATTAATATAATTTTTGAAAGTTAAACAAATATATCTGGAGAAAAAGAGGTATTAAGCTTGTATGTGGAAAGCTAATAAAATTTTCATTATAAGTAAAAAATGTTTTAAGGAATTAACTCCTTTTGGATTAGGGAGTTAAAGCAAAACATACCATGCTATATTATATTTGAATAATTATGACTTGCGTTAGAGTTTGACTTTACATCCCAAAATCCAAAAATATTTCAGTTTAATGAGTCAAATCTCAATAAAATCCAATTTAACAGTAAATAATAGTATGCTAGTAACTCTTCTATACCAAAGTAAGGGTAATTACACACACACACACACACACACACACACACACACGTACTTGTGTGCTCACCAGCGCCCATACGTGTGTGTGTGTGTGTGTGTGTGTGTGTGTATGTGTGTTCCTAGGGAAGAGAGAACAAGTGGATCCTCATTTTACTCTGAAAATTAAGAATGTGGCCATGTATTCATTAAACCTTTATATAATTATTTTATAATAGCTTCCATTTTTTAAAAAAAAAAATTACAGTATAAGTTTGATCTCTGTGAAGCAATTCTTTCAGTTCGTGGAAATATAACAATGTCAGTTTTGTTTCTGTTTTGTTAGGGTAGCCCCAAATTTAGAATCAGGATGATTGGACTCTACTCTTACACAATTAGTAAGCACTTTTAGAACCTGGGAAACTTAGGTAAATAAGTTAGATGACTACAAAAAGAAGGTTAGGTAAGTTATGTGAATATAAACATGAGGTTAGGTAAGTTATGTAAAAAGGATGCATGTTTATAATAATGATAATATTTGATAAATAACCATTGACAAAAATGTAGATTTAGGCAATGGCTATGTTTATACCCAATGCTAAAGTAATATACACAGCTAATTCATTTGAAAACTACCATGTAAATTAGATTACTTAATCCTTTAATATTAAGTTGACCCATTTACAAAAAGCTGTTTAGAAATATTTCTTATAATGTACATTTAATATTCAAAACCTAGCTTTAAAATCAAATTCTATGCTGATAACACACACACACATATAAATAGTTTCCAGATAGGTATCTCACCACAAATTATACCAGGTAAATGGCAATTTTTACTTAGATAATAAAATCTAACATTTATTAAGAATTCACAGTGGATATTCTTCTATATCACATTTTATGTGGATTATTTAACTTATCATGGCACTACCCAATTCTCCTGGGTGTTATTATTGCCATTATTTTCATTCTACAAATACGGAAATTGAGACTTAGAGATATGAACCCATGTTTCTAATCTGTAGATAGTGTGCATTTGAGCTAGGAATTGACATCTAGGAAAGTTTGATTTCACAAATTTAATTTTGACTTACCCTATTATATATATATAACAACTTTTTAAGCCAGGTTTACAGCTAGTAAGTTATTTAAGAGTGGGATTGAAGTGTTTACAATACCTTTAATTATTAAATAATTTATCAAAATTCAAAATCTCACAAAGTTGAAGGAATTAGTCCTTTATTTTCTTTTTTAGTAGTAAAGTGTTTTTCAGCAAGTTCTATAGCATTGTCCATCTGACCCAGTTTCTTTATTCCCTTCATGCAGAAAGCTGTGCCAAATGGAATGGCTTTCCCATGGCCATCAGAACAGTGTGCCTTCCATAAGCTCTTTATCACCATTAATATGTTCAAATTAATCATATGAAAGTAGGTCTGTATTTAAACAGTTGAATATAAAACTTAATAGCTTTGTAGTCTTGAATTTTCCTCAAGAGGTTGATGATGAAATTCTGCAACTCCCATGTAGCTTAGCATCTGAATATTTCTCCATGGTTCATCTCGGTATTTCCCCAACACTGTAAGAGTGTGTCACTGGTATCTAACAACCTAGATTTAGAATTCTACTTCTTCACTTGACAGATTTTAAGGGCCAGGTACTCTGTTAAGTCCTATAAAGCTGTTACCTCCTTGGTTCTTTATACTCACCCTATGATGGAGGTATTAGTAAATCTAGTTTGTGGATTAGGCAACTGAAATTTAGTAGGTTAAAGTTTCATTGCTTATGGAGAGCATGCTTTCAAAACTGGGTATAGGGTTTGTTCTGCCAAAACATGCATTATATTTTACTTACCTGTCAGAAAGTAAAAACTATTTCTCACAGTTTGGCTAACAGTCATAAGAAAATGTTGATCCTACTTTTGAAGCCGAATCATACTAAATCTGAAAGAAGCCCAAAAGAAGAGGACCTTGCCACGTATCAACTCAGCCCATACTTAGAACTCTGTCAGAAGCTAATAGCACTTTCTGAAGATACATTTGACTTGCTTCAATCTCACTGAGTTGTTATAAACATCTCTAGCATTCAATTAAGAATTATACAAAAATAATAAAATGTGACCCACAATCCTGAAAGGAAAGGAAACAGTTAATAGTAACAGACAAAAAGATGACCCAGATGTTGCAATGATTATAGGATAAAACCAACCAAACAAACAAACAAATAAGAAATATTATGTCAAAAATCCTAATGAATCTAGTTGGGAAATAAGATGGATAATATCCATATAAATATTAAGAATTTATGCAGAAATGTGGGTATTTTCTCCAGATGCATTGTAGTTTTCATCACTACATTTTTTTTAAATATATTTTATTGACTTTTTACAGAGAGGAAGGGAGAGAGACAGAGAGCTAGAAACATCGATGAGAGACCTTTCAGGCCTCAGCCCGACGCTCCATCCACTGAGCCAAACCGGTTTCGGCTTCATCACTACATTTTATATATTTCATGCTTTCACACATTAAATCTGTCTCAACTTTTGAAACCATATCTAATACAGTAATAAGTTACTGTTTTAATGTTATGATCTAAAATTTCTAAGATCTGAGCTGGATTTTAGTGGGTTTATTTATCTGCTTCTTTGCATATCTAATACGTTTCTATTGGATGCTGGACTTTTTGGATTTTACATTATTTATTGCCTGATACTTTTTGTGTTCCTAAAATATATTTTCTCCCTGAAAATGCAGTTATGCTACTTGGAAATGGTTTGATCCTTGCAGGTCTTTCTCTTAATGAATGCTATGTGGGACTAGGGCAGTTGTTAGGCTACGATTAATTATCCCTTTTCACTGAAACAAAACCTTTCTGAGTACGCTACTCAGTTCCCTATAAACTATGTGGTGTTCCCATCTGGCTAATGGCTGGCACTATGCCTGGTCTGTGTGAATGCTAGGTTCTCTTCCTTCTAGTTATTTATAATGGCTGTTTACTTTCACTTGGGCATGTTTCACTAATGCACATGATCTGGTTAGTATTTTGCTAAGTGGTTAAGGGAAGCCCCATGTAGGTCACCCGAATCCTGTGGCTGGAACTATGCCCTGCAAACTCTAGCCACTTGGACCTTGCTGACTCAGCACTGTGTCTTCTACTCAAGGGGCCTTTCTTGCTCTGCCTGGGTCCCTCAGCTCTAAGCAGCCACCTGGAATTTCACACATGGCAGTAACAGGGACACTGTGAGGCTCAACTTGTTTGTTGCCTGTCTCAGGAATCACTGATTTTCATTGGCTGATGCCCACTGCCATAATACCCCCTTTTCATGCATATATTTTATCTGACTTTTTACTTCTTTCAAGTGGGAGGGTAGATCTAATCTCAGTTAGAGCAGAAGTCTAAGATTCCGTTTTGTGAAACTTATGGATGCCAACACTAATCAATCGGATATAAATTAGGACAAGTCTGCCTGTCAGTGAGGACTGAGTGAAAGGACATAAACAATTATTCTGTAGTGAGGTAAATATTCTATATCACCTGTGGGTTGTAGCCCAAGTTCATGGAAATTAACACCTATGTGCTTTTTACTTTCCATAAAGTATACAAAAATATATAGAATCAAAATCTTTATATTTGATCTAACATGAGCTACCTCTGACCTCCAAACAAGAGAGGCCGATCTGACATTGTAGTACAGAGAGTCATATTTTTCTCCACTCCCATGCCGTCCTGCCAAATACCCCACCCCTCAAACACAGAGGCAGAGGTGTTTGTGATCATTCTTACAATAGAAATTCTGCCTCTTTAATTTATAGAGAGACATAAGCTCTTCAGGTAGAGCCTAACACAGTTTTAGGTTATATAGAAAGAACCCTATACATTCATGTTTGATAAAGGTTCAGTTTGGCTATTCTTCTTTTGCATGACAGGGAAATATGTTGCTCTTCCACCCAGTGTTTATTGGAAATATCCTTTAGCCATCACTTTCACAAAGTTGGCCTTTTAAATACAGTATTATCCAACTTCCTGAGTTTAAGGGAACAGATTTATTATCACAGCAGTTTTATTGGTTTCTAAGACTTGTGATTTTTTTTTGTTTGTTTGTTTCAGGGCTACTGCCCATCAATTGAGTTTCATAGCCTGGCAGTTAGGGTTTCTTAATTTATTATCATGAAAGTTATGGTTTGCAGACTTTTTTTTCGATCCTTTATTTCTTTCCTTAAAATACCTTACATCCTGTCATTATGATAAACAGGCATCATAGTGAAGATAGCCTCAGGTTTTAGAGGATTCCTTGCTTGCTCATATGCATTTTAAAAGGTGATATAAAAATAATGTCAGTTATACACATCAGCTGTGGGTTTGATTTCTAGGGTAATGGTCAGCTGATATCTGGAAAATATTTGTATTTGAGAGCTAATGTTATTTTTGAAAGATTTAATTCACCAGTAATCAGAGTCTTTAGTAAGTCACTGAAGCATTAGGTGCCTCAACTTTAACATAAAGGATATCTTGCTTTCTCGTTGGCCAGATGCTGTCCAAATGATTCTATATAATAAAAGGGTAATATACAAATTGACCAAATGGCAGAATGGCCAGTGGCTATTGATGCACACTGACCACCAGGGGGAAGACACTCAATGCAGGAGCTGCACCCAGCCTGCAGGACCAATTGCTTAATGGGGAAAGGGAAACTGGGGATGGGTGGTGGCAGAGATGGGCAGAGCCAGACCAAGGCCCCTGCCCAGCCAGTTGCCCCACACATAGAGGGTGACAGGTGGTGGGGGCGGGGCCAGCAAACAGGTAGGAATAGCCAACTTCTGGATCCCTCCCCCTGGCTGGCAGGCTCCAATCTCGTGATGGCAAATGGGAAACTGGGGGTGGGTGTTGGTGGGGGGTGGGGTCAGCTGCTGGCAGCTGGGGAAGATGGCCCTGATCACAGGCCAAGCCTAGGGACCATACCTGTGCACGAATTTCATGCACCAGGCCTCTAGTCATTATATAATATTTACTGAGAACCTTTTAATTCACTATGATG
>NW_006287104.1:339280-372571 GCF_000327345.1 Myotis davidii | reverse complement strand
ATATATATATAGATATATATATATACAGAGAAATAGAAGATTAACAGAAAAAAATTAAAAATAAATATTAAGATGGTAGATTTAAATTGAACCATGTAAAAAATTACATCAAATGCAAATCATCTTAACATCCCAGAATTAAAAGGCAGAGACTTAAAAAGTGTGTAGAAAAGCATAATAAAACTATATAGTAGAGAATAATCAGAAATCACAGATATAAAATTATATCACAAATATCTAAGAAACAACTCAATATTACAAAGTAAAACATCCTAAAATTAAAAAAAAAAAAACATAGGCAAAATAGGGTGACAGGTGGTGGGGGCGGGGCCAGCAAACAGGTAGGAATAGCCAACTTCTGGATCCCTCCCCCTGGCTGGCAGGCTCCAATCTCGTGATGGCAAATGGGAAACCGGGGGTGGGTGTTGGTGGGGGGTGGGGTCAGCTGCTGGCAGCTGGGGAAGATGGCCCTGATCACAGGCCAAGCCTAGGGACCATACCTGTGCACGAATTTCATGCACCAGGCCTCTAGTCATTATATAATATTTACTGAGAACCTTTTAATTCACTATGATGAAATATATATATATATATAATGTTTTACAACAAAAGTGAGAAGTCTCAAGAAAAAGAAAAGAAGGAAGCTTACTGGTTTACATTTCCTATTTCTTTTTCTCTTTATTTTACACACACACACAAAATCACCACACTGTTATATAAACACTTCCTTTATGTAAAGTGCTATAATAGTAGTTGAAGGTAGACTTTGATAAATTAAAGATATATAAAGTAAACTCCAAAGCAATTACTAAAATCATTACAGGTAATAAGCAAACAAAAGAGATAAAAATATTATAAAACATATTTAGTTAATCCAAAGTAAAGCAAAAAGGAGTAGTATAGTAGAGAATAATCAGAAATCACAGATATAACAAATTATATCACAAATATCTAAGAAACAACAACTCAATATTACAAAGTAAAACATCCTAAAATTAAAAAAAAAAAAACATAGGCAAAATACTTGAACAAGACACTTCACAAAGAAAGATATATGAATGACCATTAAGCACAGAACACCATTTAACATCATTAATTATTAGAAAGATAAGAATTAAAACCATATGAGATACCATGAAAACATACATAAAAAGATTAAAAGTATTAAATTTTTATAAAGATGTGGAAGAATCAGAATTCCCACATATGAATGGAAGAAGAGAAAAATGGTTGCAACCAACTCAACATACTGAGTGAAAGAAATCTTACAGGAAAAAGCAGATAATATATAAATCATTTAAATATTGTTGTCAAATAGGCAAAACCAATCTGTGGTGAGAAAATTCAATTCAATGATTGTGTCTGAGGGAATCTTCCTGGAAATTGGTACAGGGAAACTTTAGAGGGTGAAGGAAGTGTTCCACATGCTGATAGAGATGTATACATTTGCTGAATCTAATGAAAGTGTATGCTTAAAAATCTGTAAATTTTACTGTACAGAAACATTAAAAGAACTAAATATGTGCTAACAGAACAGAGTGTGCAACATGGGACTATATATCTATTAATGTATTTAGAACCTATTCCCTTCTCAACATTTCAAAATTTCAGCCAAAATATTAGGCAGAAATATAGATAAAACATGACAGAAGATAATTTTAAAAATTCTGATGTGCAAGTACTAGCATAATAAATCAGCTGTACTAATTGTGAGAAATAAATGTCATCTCTTTATAGTCTGTAATGATATAATACATATTTCTTATAGGATATATAAAGACTAGAGGCCCAGTGCACAAAATTTGTGCACTGTTGGGGGGGGTGACATCTATCAGCCCTGCCTGAACCCTCTCGCAGTCTGGGACTCCTTGGGGGATACCCACCTGCTGGCTTAGGCCCTCTCCTGCCACTGCCGCAGCACACACCAGCTGAGAGCCTGGCTTTTGGTTGAGCAGTGCGCCTCCTTTGGGAGCAAACTGACCACCAAAGGGAAGCTCCTGCATTGAGCGTCTGCCCTCTGATGGTCAGTGCACATCATAACGACAGTTGTTCTGCTGTTTGGTTGATTTGTATATTAGGGTTTTATTATATATTATAATCAGCCCTGCCAGTGTGCAGTGGTTGAGCATCGACCCATAAACCACGAGGTCAGGGTTTGATTCCCTGTCAGGGCACATACTCATGTTACAGGCTTGATCCCCAACATGGGGCATGCAACAGGCAGCTGATAGATGATTCTCTCTCATTTTTGATGTTTCCATCTCTCTCTCCCTCTCCATTGCTCCCTTAAATCAGTACAAATATATTTTTTAAAAAAAGAAAGATGATCAATTCCAACATAAACAATAATGTGTTACTACTAAGTAAATTTTGCTCTTTGTAATAATTTTGGTCAGATGAATGTATATCTATATATAAAAGGCTAAGTGACTGGCTGATAGGCTGGTAGATATGATGCACACTGACCACCAAGGGGAAGACACTCAATGCAGGAGCTGCCAAGCGACAGCAACTTTGCAGAATACCTCTTGCACTCTGGGACCCCTCAGGGCATATTGGACTGCCAGTTTTGGCCTGATCCCCGCAGGCCAGGCTGAGGGACCACACCTGCCCGAGGGACCCTGCTAACTCCGCAGACACCCTTTGAGCCCTAGTGCCACCTCCAGTGTGGCCAGCAAGGGAAGAACTGTGAGAGGTTGGCTCCAGGGCATATCCAGCTGGTCTCACCCAGTCCTGCCCCACTGGCCACCTTCTAATTAATTTCCTTTCAATGTGCATGAATCTGTGCACGAGGCCTCTAGTAATTATATAATACTAGAGGCCCAGTGCACAAAAATCTGTGCACTCAGGGTGATCCCTCAGCCTGGCCTATTCCCTCTTGCAGTCTGGGACCCCTCAGAGGATGCCCACCTGCTGGCTTAGGCCCGCTCCCTGAGGGATTAGGCCTTAGCTGGCAGTCAGATATCCCTCTGGTAGCCTATCAGCCCTCAGAGGATGTCCACTTGCCAGCGTGGAGCAGACCTAAGCTGCAGTCGGACATCCTTAGTGCTGCTGAGAGGCAGGAGAGGCTCCCCTACCACTGCTGTGCTGGCAGCCATCACCCTGGCTTGTGGTTGAGCAGAGCTCCTACTGTGAGAGCACACGCCCACCAGCTCATGGGGTTCCAGCCCACTGTCCGCGTCAATCCCACACAGCACAAAGTAGTGCGCGAAGCAGCAGGCAGCCAGGGAGTAGCCCGGGGATTTATTTATCTTCTATAATTGAAACTTTATTTATTTATCTGGGGTTTATTTACTTTCTATAATTGAAACTTTGTTGCCTTAATAGGAGGCAGCAGCCAGCCAGGAAGCTTGGCTTCTTCCATCATTGGGGCAACCAAGCCTCCTACTTGCTCCAGCTCCGTGGCTGCCAGCCACCATCTTGGTTGGGTTAATTTGCATATAGTTGCTATGATTGGCTTGTGGGCGTGGCTTAAGGTATAGCAAAGGCACGGTCAATTTTCATGTTTGTCTAATATTAGGTAAGATAACACTAGTGCTATCATTTTCATACTTTTAAAAAATATATATTTTATTGATTTTTTGTAGAGAGGAAGGGAGAGGAATAGAGAGTTAGAAACATCGATGAGAGAGAAACATCGATCTGTTGCCTCCTGCACACCCACCACTGGGAATGTGCCTGCAACCAAGGTACATGCCCTTGACCAGCATAGAACCTGGGACCCTTCAGTCTGCGGGCCAACACTCTATCCACTAAGCCAAACTGGTCAGGGCTATTTTCATACACTTTTAATTGACAAACCCTATAGTCAACAAGTTCATATAAACTTATCTCTATTTTTAACCATACAGGAGATAGGAAAATATTATTATGATGATGATGATTCATAAATTGAGTTTCAAGATGGTGAACTGAAAGCTTGTTAAATGACAGTTCCATCTTGGAATCCAGGTCATCAAAGTGAGAACTCTTTCTTCTTAACAACTCTCCCTTTATGCCTGAGTATCACTGTGGTTCCAGATAGTAAAGCTCATCAGGTTTCATTCATTTTTTAAATTCTGGTGGCTAGAATCCAATTTCTCCCTATGCCGCAGCCTTCTTCACTTAACGTCCAAGATTCTGAGGATATTTGTTCCATTTCCCTCTCTCTTTTCCTCTTAGAGATTGGACTTTGGCCTTCAAACATAGCCCAAGTGTTTGGAATATAAAACCTGCCTTGTTCAGGTATTATATTCAGACATCCTGCCTTGTAGGAGCTAACTATATGTTAGGCTCTCACAGATAGACATTATGTTCTTATTGGGTTTTCTCTAGGCCTGAGCCCTTGGTGTTATTTCCTCCTTGAATTGCCACTCTGTTTCCAGGTTGTGTCCTATATCTTTTTCTCTAAAGCATAGTGACAAGGATGTAGATTCCATAGTTATATGTATTAAATTCCAAATACTAGTTCAACCAATAACTATATGCACTTAATTTATTTGACTTTCAGTTTATCACTGTTAGTTACATGCCTACTATTTAGAATTATTTTTAAATGTTATACTCAATGAAAATATCCTATATAATAAAAGCCTAATATGCTATGTGTCCAGTTGTCCAGTCAGCTGTTCAACCAATCAAAGCATAATATGCTAATGATATGCTAAGGCCGCTCAACTACTCACTATGACATGCACTGACCACCAGGGGGCAGATGCTTTGACTGGTATGTTAGCTTGCTGCAGGGGCTCGGCCGATCGGGACTGAGTGAGTTGGGCTGGACAAGCCCTGGAGCCCTCCCGCAGTCCCTCCCTGGTTGGCCAAACTCCTGAGTCCCTCCCTGGCCCTGATCGTGTACCAGTGGGGTCCCTCAGCCTGGCCTGTACCCTCTCACAATCTGGGACCCCTCAGGGGATGTCAGAGAGCTGGTTTCCGCCTGATCCCACAGGCAAGGCTGAGGGACCCCACTGGTGCATGAATTTGTGCACCGGGCCTCTAGTATAAAATTATATAATTCTGCTACTAGAATGTCAGTAACAGAATAAAAGTCTAACACATTGTGATTTTATTATTGTTAAAACACAATTCTCTTCATGTGTGGCCCCAAGTTGCTTAGGAGGGGAGTAGGTTCCCTTGGCCAATGTGTTTTGGCAACCCTTCCTTGATATATGAGGAATATAAACATATTAAAGGCATTGAGATATTCTTTGGTAAATTTACTTAAAACTATTAATATCCCTCCTAACACAGAACATACTTTGGGAAACCCCAGAGAAGTCATCCATTGTCTTAAACTTGCTCTTCTGAAGATGGAATCCATGCTGCAGGCACCAAAGCTCTATAAATTTATAGTGGCACTAGAAGTAACCATATAATAGTGCTACGGGTCATAGTAATAAGACATGTCTGCTTAAAGTCAAGAATGTCAACCGATGATGAAATGCCAAAGCAAACACATATTGATAAAAATAATTTCAGTTTTAGAACATGACAAGTTTTTTAAATATCAAACCAGGTTTTGCTGGAAGGCAGAAGTCAAGTTTTATTAACATTTATTTCCCCACTGGGAAATTTACTGATGCTAACAGTACTGTACCAATTGATAAGGGCATAAAATTTTGTTTAGCTTTAAATCCAAAGACAAAATTACTAAATATTGTTTCAAGTGATATTATTAATAGGCAAAATAGAAGGTTTTTCCTAAATATAAATTAAAATATGCTTCTCTCCTGCTTAAAAACATCCAATATATTTTTCTGTTTAGCATTAAAAATTACACCTATAATGTATCCCTTGCTTCCTCTGTTAAAAGTCCAATAGGACCCTTTATTTCAATCACTGTGAATAATTAATGTTTTCCTGGGGCTATAACTTCATATCTTTCTGTAAGATTTTTTGTACTGTCTGGAATGTCCTTTTCCCTCTTTATTTTCCAGCTGTATTATTTTACTTCAAGATCTAGGTCAATTAAACAATCTAGAATACTGCCTGACATATATAGGGTGTCCCAAAAATGTATATAAATTTTAACAACTGATAGCTCAATTTTTTAAAATGAAATGTATTTTAATAAACACTGCCTTTTTAATTATTCAAAGTTTGTGTATATGTTATTTTGGGACATCCTATAGAAGGAAAAGCATAGTAAAGAGATAAAACACAAGCTTACTTATTTATTTATTTATTTATTTTTATATTAATATGAGAAAAGGGAATTTGAATTATGGCTCTTGCCCCTTTCCCTTTGTGAACCTGGGTAAGTGACCTAATTTTCTGCGCCCTTCCCTCTCCTCCCCCCTACTTTTAAAAAATGAGGTATGGTCATAATGCCTACTTTAAAAGATCTTTTGTGTAGATAAAATTATCCAGTAAACATCACAGAGGCACAACTTTACTCTGAATTCTGGGGTGACAAATGTTACATCTATTTATATTATGCCTCCAGAGTTAAATAGATTATGGGACATACTTACATTGTTTTAAAATGGAAAATTTTAAATGAAAATGATAGTGATTTTTATAATAGTAATTATTATTGTCATTGGGGTCATCACCATCTACATGAAGGCAGGATAGAAGCTGTTTAAAAGGAAGTGGACAAAAAGAATCTCTAAGGAGAAAAGAGTTTTATGGAAATGATGACCTGCTAAGGAAGTTTTTGTGAAGGAAAGACTCAAGGTGGATAAGCAAAGTGAAAAGCTAAGCAATACTGCACAATGCCTCTAGAAACAAAATTCTGTGTGATTTGATGGAGAAATTTGTGCACCAGAATTTTTTTTTATAAATGTCCTATGTATATTTGAAAAAATATGAGTTCTGTTTTACTTGTGTGTTTTTTTCTTTTCTGTATAATTCTGGTAGATCAAACTTTTTGATTATGTATTTAACAACAAATTTATTTTTTTAAATGATTAATCTATCAGGTTCTGAGGTATACTTTATTGTTCCACTATGATGGTTGATTTACCTCAGTTTACCTACTTTTTTCCTCAATTTAATTTATATAATTTGAAGTTATGTTATTAGTCCATTTACATTTGCATTGTTATATGTTATATAAATTCAAACTCATATATATTCTTTCTTCCTGTATTGAACTTTATTTTGTCCAGTATAAATATGATTATATCATTTATTTTTTATTATTTTTTCAGGTTTTTTAAATTCAAATTTATGTGTCTTCATGTTTTTAGATGTGTTTCTTTTAAATATAAGAGTTGTATTTGAGCCGAAACCGGTTTGGATCAGTGGATAGAGCGCCGGCCTGCGGACTGAAGGGTCCCGGGTTCGATTCCGGTCAAGGGCATGTACCTTGGTTGTGGGCATATCCCCAGTGGGAGATGTGTAGGAGGCAGCTGATCGATGTTTCTCTCTCATCGATGTTTCTGACTCTCTATCTCTCTCCCTTCCTCTCTGTAAAAAATCAATAAAATATATTTAAAAAAGAGTTGTATTTGAAAATATATATTAGAATATATTTGTTATATTAATGAGTTTGTTATATTTACGTTCATTGTGACTAACGTTATATTTTGATAAATGGTTTTCCATTTTATTTGATGTTATTTGTGCTACCTATTTTTTGTTTGTATTCTCTTTACTCTCCCCCACCCCCCAACACACACACCTTTGTTTTGTTTTGCTTAAGTTTATTATTATTATAATATTATTATTATTGATGTTGTTATTAGGAAGTTTACTTCTATCCAATTTGAAATTAAATAACCTACTTTAAAAACAAATAGTTACCTTTAATATTTAACATGCTTTTTTAATTTATTAAAGTATAAAATTAATCAATATTTTTAAACTTCTCATGACAATTTGTCATTTCTGCTAACTTATATGATTAGTATTTTAGTTCTATTATGATTATTTACCAAATCATGTAGACATTATTCTTATTGATATTCTATTTTTAACCTCATTTCTTTCTGCTCTAAATCTTATAATTTCCTTTCTTCTGTTTCCTTTGAATTTAATTTACTTTGCTTTTCTAGTTTCCTAAGCTGGGAAGTAAGGTTATTGATGTTACATCTCTCTTCTTCTCGGTATATTCATTCAATGCTATGAATTCCTTTCTAAGCACTGCTTTAGTAGCATCCCACACATGTTGAAAAGTTGTGTTTTCATTTTTATTTGGTTCAAAATTTTTTTTTAAGTTCAGTTGATACCGGTATTTCTTTTTGACCCATATGTTATTTGAAGTATATTGTTTAATCTCCATATAAAGAGGGTAAGAGGAAAGAGAGTTAAATGGACAATGCTATAAGAGGTCACCTACTTCCACTGTGCAAGAACATGCCTATAATAACACATTAGAAAAATAGATGCTTCTATCATTCAGGGAATCCCCAGGGATTTAGGACCTTTGTGTCAGACACTCCTGTTACTCAGAAATTACAATAGTTTTAGGAACTCTATGTCAGGAACTGCAGTCGAAGACCAAATATTAGTAAGAATCAGGGGCAGAGACAAATATACATGCATACTTATTTTTATTTTACAACATAGTATTCTTCAAGTGACTCTTAAAACTGAATTTGAGAGTAATCTTAACTTTTTTAAAGTAATAAATACAAATGCCATTTTAAAATGGTTATCTCATATTTAGTTCCTATACTTTTGTGTGCTCTTTGACTTCAATAGGATATTAGCATATAATGAATTATTCTGCCAAGCATGAGTTATAAAGAATACTGAATACAATAAAGAGAAAGTAAAATTTCTTTTATTTATAATGGTCCACTGCTGATCATCTTAGACTTAGCCTATTTCAACCTTTAGACATTCAACATGGCTTACCGAAAGACACTGAAAGTTATGCATAATTTTTTCAATTACTCTGGCTACCTATTGCTTGATATTATATATAACTAACAGTGATTCAAGGCATTGATTTTTTTTTTCAGGCTATAATTTTTAAAGAAGTTTTTAAGAGCAAAGCACATCAACTAATCAGCCATGCATTTATCTTTTAACATGATAGACTGATGAAAAATCCTTTAGGAAAAGAAATTATAAAATCCCTAGGGACTATAATTTAAGTTAAATATCTTTTTAATATGTCTTAAATGTTTATCCCTAGGGATTTCTCTAGCATTTCAGTTTATAGAATACAGGGGCGGGGGAAAACTGGCAAAAAACAATAATTAAACCATATAGTGAAATTTTAACATAAGTTAAGAAGATAGTTCAAATAGTAGATAATATTTAGATATTGATATTATTTATTATGCCATTATAAAACATCTACAACTTTAGTTTTCAAAATTATAAAAAATATGTAAAATAAACGTTAAGATGTTCATTTTAAAAACAAGGAAATTGAAGCCCAATAGAACTAGTAAGAAGGCCAAGTCCACATACAATGTTAGGGCATATGTGTTAATAAAGTGATAGATATAAAAACCCAGGATTTGGGTTCTGTACAGAGAAGTTTTTTGAATTCTGAGTCTCCCACTTGTACTTGTGTGACTTTATTCAGTTTTCTTATCTTTACCATATTCAATTGCTGTACATGTAAAGTGTGACTTGTTGTATTTAGTTCATTGTTTTTGTCAAGGTTCATTATTATTCAGTTGTCACTTTTAAGTATAGTTTTATTAAACATAAACATGTGTGTTCTTAATATAACTGGTTAGATAGAAGGGATGAATATAGAGAACTGTTAATAAGCCTAAAATGGGTAAAGACTCTAGCAAGAACTAGAAGGACCCATCAGAATCACTATTAACAGTCAGAAGTCACAACAAGAGTTGGACTAAGCAGGTATGATTGTAAATTGCATCGCCTATTTCCTGAAAGATAAAATCTTTTTCATGGTCCTACTAATCAAAACAAGGTAATAATAAAGTGTAAAAAGCAGAAAAAGTACATCCAGGCAAGACAATCTGTGACCCAGATTTAGGAGGAAGAATAGAGATGGCTCTTATTTAGGAAGAAGAGATGGAGAGTTGTTAGAATAAAGGAAAACAGAATAGTCTTTGCATACAAGCCAGAATTGTGTGTTAGTCATTGGGTCTTTCCAAGCTATTTACTGGGTCCCTTGAGTGGGAAGGGATAGGTAAGAAAAATGAAGTGAAGAAAGTTGGTTATTGGGGAAGATTTCACTTTTCAGGTGAAGTAACAGAAAAATCTTTCTGAAATGGTTTGACTTGGTATAAATGGCTTAATTTCATGAACTGGTGAGACATTTGACTCAGATTAGTTGCCAGAATGGAAAGTAGAGATATTCAGCATATTTTGAGAATAAGATCATATATTTAAATTACCTGACACATGGTAAAAACTCCTTAAAGAATGCTTCTTTACTTATACTTTTCTTCTAGATCTATGCTTTTTCTAATTCACTGTGTTCACTGCTTACACAAACCCTAGAGCCACAAGTCAACCAGACAAACCTTTGCACCAGTCTCTTAGAAGTGAATAAGTGGACGTAGAGATACTCTAAAGGTGTTTCATGGGAGATTTAAGAATGGAAGAAAAAAATTGAGGTCAGGTCATAGTCTTCTTAGTCATTCTATAGAGTCAGATTTTTACAAAATAAAAGGGCAATTAATATCAATGCTGGGTTGTTTTCAATAGAACCTCATAGTTCCATTTCTGAACCCCAGAAAAGTCTCACACTCTTCTGGCAATTTGAGTCAGTTTCCTTAGATGCCATCAGCCAACGCATGCCATGTTCACACATTGTAAGAGGCCACGGGCCTGTCTTTGGGGCACTGGAAAAACAGATTGACATAGAAACAACTAGAGTACACAAACAGGAAGCTTCTACTGCTACTCCGACTGCCATTTTTTGAAGTAGAAACAAGACAATTGTTAATGGAATTGGGAACCTGAAGTTAATAGTGAGTTACTTACGTGCAACTAGCCTCTATTTTCTCATCCTAAAAGGATAAATAACACCTTTAAAATGTGCCATTAGAATCAAATAGAATTGAGGTTTCAGGTAGAAAAATCTTTAGTCCATTAATTGGTGTTCACAATTGGTTGTTGATTTTGAAGAGTAAATCCAGCAACTGTATAAAATCAATCACTGCCAGTCTCAACTTAAAAATATAACATCTGAGACAGTTGTAGAACTAAAAATAAACATCAGTTCTTTGGCATCTCTGTGGACTAATTCTTTGGCAAGAGTAACTTGAGTGCAACCCTCAGGAAAATAGGCATAACTTTCAGGGTATATCTTTGGAATTTTGGAGAGGATTTATTTATTAGGTAGTTATGATTAATTATACACTTTTTACTCCAAAAATAATTTTCAAATCTCTACTATACACCAGCCACTCGCATAGCAATTTTCTGTTTAAAATATATTTTTAATTCACTTTCATTTAACACATTTCTGACAAAATTAAAGACACAAACCCCCAAAGCACAAATTACATATGAACTACTCAATTTTCAAAAAGAAAACAATCCCATATGACAAGCGCCCAAGTTGAAGTAGAAATTACCAGCACCCAGAAGACATGCTCTCCTTTAGTCATTTATCCCTATCCCTTTTTAGGGGTTGTTTCCCATTCTTAAAATATATTATTTTCACCTGCCTTGCCAGATATTTGTTTTCAAATATTTCCTCCTTCACTGTGACTTTTCTGATGTTTGTATCATCTGCAAGTGTTATATTATAGAATAAGAGGAAAAAATTCTGGAATCTACTGAGGCTTTTCTTGGTTTCTTGAATCATGAAGCCAAAACAGAGAAGAGGCAGGTGGACTTGCACTTCAGTTACTTTTCCCAAGGAGTTAGTACACAAAGATGCCAAAGAACTGTTATTTATTTTTTGGCCCTTAATACAGTATAAATACAGACGAGTGTCCTGATAGTTTTGTTCAATGTTAGTTCACAGTTAAAAATTGTGGCGTATGTTGGACTAGAATTTCAAAGCCAAGTGGGTAAAGGTATTGCAACCAGCTTCACTGAATTTTTAGAGCACTGATGTATGACTGTAATTTTCTTTTGCAGGTTGGTCATAGATCTGTATTTGTGTGCTCTTAATGTGGGAATATGTTCTGAAAGTTTCATGGCTGTCATTACAGTGGCCTTCCCCAAGTGGTGAATCAGAGTTCATGCCAGCTCTATGAAGGTCTCGGAGTTAGGGAGAGAAATGAGTTTATTTAGCAAAGCCTCCCGTGTCCTTATGAAATCTGACCTCATTACCTGACAGTGAGAAACCACAACACCTGGAATGGAGAGACACAATTCCCCTGATTAAAATAATTCAATGACCTCTGAGTACTCTGGAAAAAAATAAAATGTCTTGAATTATGAATTTCTTCATAACCTAGTCCCTGCTTATCTCTTCAGCCTCACCTAAAACCAATTTCATCCTTATTTCATGCTCTAATCACAGTAAACTATTTAATTTTTAAAATTTATTAAATTTGTTGCAGTGATATTGGTTAATAAGATTATATATGTTTCAAGTAGGCAGTTCCATAGTACATTATCTGTAAATTGCATTGTGTGTTCACCATCCAAAGTCAAATCTCCTTCTGTTACAATATATTTGACCCTCATTACTCTCTTTCACTCTCTTCAACCCCCCCCACAACCCGCCCAATCTCCATTTCCCTCCAGTAACCACTATACTGTGTCTGTGTCTATGAGTTTTTGTTTGTTTTATTTCAGTTATATATCCTATATATGATTGAAATCATATTGTTCTTGACTTTTTCTGCCTGACTTATTTAGCTTAGCAAGATATTCTCCAGATCCATCTAGCTTGTCACAAATGGCAGTATTTCATCCTTTCTTATAGCTGAGTAGCATTCCATTGTATATATGCACCACATATTCTGAAGAACTCATACAGTAAACTATTTTAATTTTCCACCCTCAGCCATGATCTCTCTTGTCTGTGTCTTTGTAATTATTTTTCCTTTTTGCCATCTCTGCCTCTATCGTCTTTACCTTGCTCACTCCTGCTCTTTTGTTCAAGGCTCATCTTAGGCATCACCTCTTCTAAAAAACATATAGAATCTTTTTTGTTTCTTTCTTTTTTTTCTTTATTGATTAAGGTATTACATATGTGTCCTTATCGACCCATTACCCCCTAATCCCCCCACTCATGCCCTCACCCCCACCCCCTGGTGTCTGTGTCCATTGGTTAGGCTTATATGCATTCATATAAGTCCTTTGGTTGATCTCTCCCCCTTACCCCCCCTCCCCTACCTTCCCTCTGAAGTTTGAACATCTGATAGATGCTTCTCTGTCTCTGGGTCTGTTTTTGAACAACATAAACTGATGAAAAAATATATAATATTTTTCCTCATTTTATTTATTTATTTAATTTTTTGTTGATTAAGGTATTACATATGTGTCCTTATCGACCCATTACCCCCTAATCCCCCCACTCATGCCCTCACCCCCCTGTTGTCTGTGTCCATTAGTTAGGCTTATATGCATGCATACAAATCCTTTGGTTGATCTCTCCTCCTTACCCCCACCCTCCCCTACCTTCCCTCTGAGGTTTGATGGTCTGATTAATGCTTCTCTGTCTCTGGATCTGTTTTTGTTCATCAGTTTATGTTGTTCATTGTAATCCATAAATGAGTGAGGTCATGTGATATTTATCTTTCTCTGACTGGCTCATCTCACTTAGCATAATGCTCTCCAGTTCCATCCATGCTATTGCAAATGGTAAGAATTCCTTCTTTTTTACCACAGCATAGTATTCCATTGTGTAGATGTACCACAGTTTTTTAATCCACTCATCTGCTGATGGGCACTTAGGCTGTTTCCAAATCTTAGCTGTGGTGAATTGTGCTGCTATGAACATAGGGGTGCATATATTCTTTCTGATTGGGATTCTAGTTTCTTGGGATATATTCCTAGAAGTGGGATCACTGGGTCAAATGGGAGCTTGAGAAGAGTTGAGGTGTCTCTCCTGTGGTCCACAACACTAACTCATCAGTTATTTGTGTGAAATTGAGATTCCTTATTTGCCTAAATTCTCCAGTCTCTCAACACTGGAAGCCAGAAACCTTAGTTTTCTAACCAATAAATCAGAAATTCCTAGGATAGTAGCAGGTTCATAATAGATCCTCAATAAATATTGAAATATTTGAAGACATGAATAAATTAATTGAGAAATATAACCCAGAAAAAATTATATTTCAAGCAACTATCTTTCCCTTGTTATTGTAGTTTCTTCATCCATTCCCTACCAAGGGATTCACCCTTTTCATAATGGAGGTCTAATTCTTATAGGCATGTATGAATCACTTTCTACACCGATGCATTCTTGATGAGGGTTATTTAATGTGCATTTTCACCCATAATTTGAATTCTGGTTGCACCTAGATGTATGATGTAACTACTTTAATTTCACATTGTTCAAAAATCACCATATACTTTTTTGTTGTTGTTGAAATGTTGCTGTTGCTCATCCCTACTCCTTACATTTCTTCAAACTTTATAGTCAGTAAAATGTATGCATAAGGAAAACACACTTTACAGAAAGTATAGGATGAGCAAGTAAGAAATATTTGTAATTTTCAAATAATTTCTCACTATATTTTGCCTTTTAACCTATTTGGCTTTATTAATTGGAAGCTTCAATAAATGATTTGCAAGTGTGTTTGCCACAGCGTAATTTAAGCCTGAAACTTATTTCTACTAAACATTGAGTGAAACTTGAAAAAAATGTAGAAGTAGTAGAATATATAATGACCATTTTGTTCACCTTTTTAATGTCATTTTTTTATAGTTCTGTAAAACGGGTAATGGATTTTCTTTACAAATAAATAAGAGAAATAAAGTACTCTGGATTTCATTATAGGCAACTCAAACTTCCTTCAGTCTGTGCATTTGTGAACCTTCTCTTCCTTCTGGAGACTGCTCTTTAGCATCAGCGGCTGACAAATCAATTGGACAGGGACTGTGACATTCTGTCTGTCTCCCCTGTCCTGCTTTGGAACTTAAAGAAAGTCGTTTATTCTCTTGTGACTCTTCTGCCAGTACACGAGGAAGGCTTTGCAAAGTGACATTTAAGTGGACATCCATCACTTAATCTCGACTCCTTTGCTTGCCGTAGACACTTGTGAGTCTTACTCCAGTAGCTGGGATGTAAGCAGGGATACTGTGTTTGATTTTCATTTTGACCTTGGTTGTCTTAAAGGCTGTCTCACCCCATGGGGGCTCTTTCCAGACAAAATGGCTTTCCACTGACCTCACCTGCTACAGCTCTTGGTCTCTGCTTTACAGTCCTTCCTCCATGGAGGCGAGTGTGCCTACTCATGCTTCCCTACCTCCTTCCCCTCTCCTTACCTGAGACAACACAATGAGTAATGACATTTCCTTACCGTATTTGCCGGCGTATAAGACGATTTTTTGGCCCTGAAAAATATGCCTCCAAGTGGGGGGTCGTCTTATACGCCAGGTACGCTTCAGATAGACTGCCCATAGTGCTTGCCCCGTGCCATAGTGGCCTCCCGATGCCCGCCCACTTCATTCCACATACCGTTCAGGCATCAGCAGCGCTGCTGGGTGTATGCTCAGGTTTTGGACCAGACTGCTATAGTGACAGGGCGGGCAAACAGGGAGCAGGGACCAATCAAATCAGGCTTTGTATACAGCCAACAGCCAACCACAATACTGCCCCATTGTACAGTACAGCATAGAAAATGTCGACCAGTCAAACCCCTATCATCCCTATCATGGCACCAAGATGTCGTTGATGAACTTTTAATATCAGATGATGAAGAGGAGTTTGAAGGCTTTTAAGGTGAAACTGTCACGCCAGCAAACTTGCTAGGGACTTGCCCGGCACTTGCTCTCCCTCTATTTGTTATCTTACTTCTATCATTGACAGTCCCTCTAGGTTGTGGGCTGCTTGCCTGTGTTCCTGAGAAGCATCTACGGTACCAGTCTATAGAGTGTGTTTTCTTTAGTGAATTACCGGTATGTTTACCGGTAATAAACTTGCACTGTTTTATGTATATGTTTGATTACATACAGCCTTGTGACAGTTTTCCTGCATGTCATAAGTATTTGAATATAAATTAAAATGTTAAAATCAAATCTGATATTGTTTTACCTTTTATTTGGTGTGTGGAAGGTGTGCGGAAGAGGGGGTAGTCTTATACGGCGAGTATATAACAAACTCTGTATTTTGAGTGGAAATGTTAGGGGGTCGTCTTATATGCCCAGTCGTGTTATTCGCCGGCAAATACGGTAATCTGAATGACATCTTAGGATTCATAAAGGGCCTTTGTAAACTAATATATTTAGTGGGTGGAAAAGTATTATACAAAGAACTCAGACTTTGGAACCAAACTAGGGATTTGCAACCTTTTTCTACCACTTATTTGCTTAAATGTTTATGTTCTTATCTTTAAAATGATGATCATATTTATTTTGTAGCCTTAAGGTGAACATTTATTTGTTTGTTGGTTTGCTTATTTATTTATTTTGCAAGTATTTAAGTGCCAGATCCTCTTCAGGAAATACAGTATTGAAAAAGACAGACCAACTTCCTTTCTTGTATAACTTACATTCAAATTGATGAGTAGAGCAAAAGAATTATAAATATTTTATAATATTAGACACATGACATTGTACAAGTCATGCAACTGTCACATAGTAGGTCACTAGAAATAGTATCTTTCTTTTTTTCTATTATGATGAAAGATATTATAATTTAAAAAAATATATTTTTATTGATTTCAGAGAGAAAGGGGGAGAGAGATAGAAACATCAATGATGAGAGAGAAACATAGATCGGCTACCTCCTGCACACCCTGCACTGGGGATCAAGCCTGCAACCAGGACAGGTGCCCTGACCAGGAATCCTGGTTCATAGGTCGATGCTCAACCACTGAGCCATGCCAGCGAGGCAATATTTTAATCAGTTTATTTTTCTTCTTCTGTTTATAAAAGAAATGGGATGGCCTTTTGATGCATCAGCTTGGCTGTTCTGAACCACAGCCCCTGGAATTCCTTTTCTAGGATGTTGCCAGTTGGACTTGGCTGCAGGGCTGTCTCTCAAGAGAGCTGGGAGATAAAAGTAGGCAGAAACCCTTTTGTAGCAAACACACACCTCCTCCAGCGATTCAATCAAACACTAACTACCACTGCTGTGAAGGGATCTGCAGATAATAATTAAAGCCCTTAATCAATACACTTTAAGTTAATCAAAAGGGATACTAGTTGGGGTGGACCTTATTTAATCAGTTTGAAGCCCTTTGAAAGAGTGCTTAGGCCTTCCATGGGTTCTTAGACACAGACAGCAGCTGGGTCTCCCTGCCTGCCTGCCTCCCTGCCTGTGAGCAACAAGCTCTAGCTCATGGCAGTGGGGTTACAACCTGCTCAGCATCCTTCCCCCTTGCTATCTGTCCTAAGGAATTAAAATTTTAAATATAAGACTCTAAGTATATTTCATACAGTTGGCTTATCCAATTTTTAAATATAAGCATAACCAATGGACACAGACAAAGGAGGGTGAGGGCCTGTGCTGGGGGCGGGTGTGGGCTGGGAGAGGTCAATGAGGGAAAATGAGACATATGTGATACTTTCAACAATAAATAATTTAAAAAATAAAATATAGTTTTATCGTAAAAATAAATAAATTAAATTAAATTATTATTGCAAATATTTAAATTCACCTGTTTTCACTAAAACAATAACGTGCATTTCCCCACACCATTACAAACTCTCTGGAAACAAAATTTAGTTACTATGTGATCTTTCCTATATGACTGCCTTTAAGGTAATTCTATTTTATTGCTGTAAATGACATTATGAACATCTTTGCACATAAAACCTATATTGTATTGGTATCTAAGGACAGAGTCCCAGAGGTGGAATTGTGAGGTTAAATGGCATGTGCAGTTGGGGGCTTTCAATAAATAACAGTTTTTGAAAAGACCGTAATCTTTGTATTTCCAACAGCAATGCATACGTGGCAACTGAGCTCTTGCCTGAAGTAATTAGATGCCCACACAAGTTAGCTAGATCTCTTCAAACTGCCAAAACCAGCAAATAGCATGGAGTGGATTCTGCTGCAAGTTTCATTCCTGTGTACTATAAAAACTGTGAAAGTCTTATCAAACTTTCCATAAGATTGTTGTCCTTGCCTTGATGCCATTTAGTGTGCTATATTTATCTTACCTTTTTACATGTGCCACAGATTTCTTCATTTAATTTTCACTTCTCTGTAGTAAAAGAAAATGATTCTAAGTTATTTTTATTTTATTTTTAAAAATATATTTTTATTGATTTCAGAGAGGAAGGAAGAGGGAGATAGAAGCATCAATGATGAGAGAGAATCATTGATTGACTGCCTCTTGCGTGCCCCTCACCCGCACTGGGGTTCAAGCCAGCAACCCAGCATGTGCCCTTAACCGGAATTGAACCTGGGTCACTTCTGTCTGCAGGCCAATGCTCTATCCATTAAGCCAAATCAGCTAGGACTCTAAGGTATTTTGCTATAATTATTTAACATCCATACTGCAAGCATAGGGTCTTCCTCACTTACTTATATCCTACTCCTTTGACAAATTTTCTATATAAAAATGTTCTGCTTTTTTTCATTGAGCACTTAGAAAATATTGCTATGCCTCTCCTTCATGTCTCCATCTTCTCCTTTATGCACAGGCATTTCTTGGGCATCTAAGAAAGCATGCATGGGCTCTATTATCAAGGTGATTAAAATGTAGCTTCAGAGGTAAATAAATAAATACAATGAAAGTTTTGAAAGTACAATGATGAAAAGAATCAGGGAAGTCATAGAGAATTATGAGTGCTGTGTATTTAAGTAGTCAGATCTCACTTAAGTAGGATGACCTGGGACAGTGGTCTGTGAAAGTAACATTTAATAAAGGACTTGAAGGCTAAGAGAGGTGAGCTATGTATGGAATGTTCTGAAAGAGGAATGTCCCTAACATAAAGAAAATAGAAACTTTTGAAATTACCTGTTTGAAGGACTGAAATTGAACTGGTTAAGTGTAAAATACAGTGGCATGGAGTGAGACGGGAGAGAGGTGGGCAGAGAGGGCTCTATTGGCAAAGTTCTAGGCTACATTACTAGAAGACTCATTCTAGAGAATATATGTTAGCATATCAAAACTTACTTTCATTATTCAGTCAGCTTCTGATCAGACTAATCATTCTAGATTCTGTTAAATGTATTTCCTTATCTCTTCTGTAGGATGGTCGACAGTGGCTCCTTCAGCGGCCTTGCTGATGTCCAACTCTGTGGTTCTCCCCTAGCTGCCTCTGCTTCACCAGTTAGAAGGAAAGAGCACGTCCGGCCTTGGGAGAGGATCTTGCCACCCTTGTTAATCATGGTATGAGCCATTTAGAAATACCTTATTTCTGCTAATGTCTTGTCTTCTAATTGTGGTATTCTTTCCTGCTGGCAGTTCAAAAATGTTGAACTGCAAATCAGATTCGGGTGCATTTTCAAAATGTGTGAAAGCACCCGAATTTTGGACCCCATTTCAAGGGAAAGCTAGTCATATATCCGTTATGTCAACTCTTAGTTAGCCATGCCACATTTCAATATTATCCTTATATTTTTGAGTGCCTTCTAACGCAAACAATTTTATTTCATGATATAATCATTCTAATATTTTGGAAAGGTACCATTTTGTCTGGAATGTAAAAGTAATGTTTGTTGACATTTATGGCCCATACCTCAATATAAATACCAAGCATTATGCCACAGAATTTAATAGGTAATGTTTAATAAATAAAAATCTGTTGTCTTTCCATCTAATTTATTTTTCTCTTTTTATATAAAATTCAATGAAGGCCATATATTTTTTCAAGATAAATTGACTTTACTCTCCCTCCTTTTCCCCACAAAAATCATCAAGATTACATTAGCATTTCATGCAATAGGATTTGGGACTTGAGACTCACAGAAAGAAGTAGAGATGAATTATTCACATCTCAGAGGAAAGTCAATTGGAGAAATAAACATTAAAATGATTTGCAATCTGCAGTTATTCAAGAGAAGCAGAATCATCAAGTGTAAGGGAAAGATGAGAACACCAGGAAATAAATGGTTCAATTGATTTAAGGGATGTTTTCACAGCACCCAAATTTTGAGAAAAGGCTGGGGTCTATCAAAAAATTCCATCAATGTCTTTCATATCTAAGATGGTTAAATTACATTTTTAATACCATTCCGACAGTTATCATTAAATCAGATTTTCTCAGGGGTTAAAATAATTCTCTGATTAAAACTCAGGAACAATTTAAACATCTATTAACTTTGGGAGAGCTAAGATACAATTTAATATGTTATCTTTTTGATATTCTAGAGGGCAGGGAACTAATGTCCTAAGAATCAGAACTATGACTAAAATGGCCCTAAACACCAGGGAATTGCCTGTGGATGATAAGAACTTGATTTTAAAGGCACACAGCATGACCTTCCTTCCCAGAAGGAATGAACATCTACCTATAGTCAGAAGAATGTTGAAAACCAACAGGCCTGTGCTCTGTTTCTGCCTGTGCCCTTGACCCATAGGCAAGTTATGAAACCTCACTAACCCTGACTTAAGAATGGCACTGAAAAATGGACCTTCTGCTATTGCACTATATGTGAGATACCCAGGACTCTCCTGGAGCCATGCAGTCACAAAATCAATATTAGTTTCTTTTCTATTTTTTTTCCTGAACTCTCACTAAACACTGTAGTAGCTCAACACCACCAGTAGGATCATGTTTCCCCTTGAAATCCGCAGTCCACAGGAACTAAAATTTGTAAATGCCCTATAATATAGGTGTGGGGGGAAGCTGTGTATCTGGATTTCCAAATTTGCTATGTTAGAGTAAAATGAAGTTACTCGAGAAAACACTATTTAAATTATGAAAGAGAGTTCACATGACAGCTATTGTTTCGTGACAATAGTGTTGAGAAAAAAGTGATGATGTTGTAGTTAGAATAATTGCTAAACTTTTTGTAGCTCATTTATATTGAAAGTACCAATAACATACAGAGAGAGATGAGAGAGAGAGAGAGAGAGAGAGAGAGAGAGAGAGAGAGAGAGAGGCCAAGTGCATGGATTCATTCACCAGTGGGGTCCCTTGGCCTGGCCTGAGGGGATCAGGCCAAAACCAGCTCTCTCACATCGAGGGGCGCTCAAAAGAAGCTCTCCGACATCCCCTGAGGGGTACCGGATTGCAAGAGGGAGCAGGCCAGGCTGAGGGCCTCCACCGGTGCATGATTGGGGCTGGGGAAGGACCACGGGAGGGCTCCAGGGCATGTCCGGCTCATCTCGCCCAGTCCTGATCGGCCAGAACCCAGCAGCAAGCTAACCTACAGGTCGGAGGGTCTGCCCCCTGGTGGTCAGTGCATGTCATAGCAACTGGTCTGATGGTCGAATGGTGGGGCACTTAGCATATTAGCTTTTTATTATATAGAATTAGGATGTTATAAATTTGAGATAAAAGATGCAAAGTGCTTTGAACAATGCCTGACATGTAATAAGTAGTATTTGGTAAACACTAGGTACTACCTTTACCATCCATATTATTGTTATACTTAGACCAAAAAAGACACAGTTATGGATGTAGGGGGCAAATAAGAAAAGAAGGAGGAAGGATGAAGAGAGAATGAGGCAGGGAGGGAGGCAGGAACTCCAGGGAGGAGAGCATTCGCCCCTGAAATAAAAACAAAGCAAAACGTTTCAGGAGAGGAAGACATTGAGAGGAAAAGCAGCTCCTAAGCACTTGCAGCAAATGGTCACACACACTCACACCACATGACACACACTTGCATGCCCTGACTATTAGGGGCTTTTCATTCGCCTTCTACAATTTGCAAACAAGTATGGTAAAATACATTTTCTCATTCAGTTCTTCAAACAGATCTGAAAACCGGGCTGCACAGCTATCCTCCATCTACAGATGAGGAAAATCTGAAAGTCAGGAAGGTGAGTATTGCTAAGTTTGTATAGTTAGTAAGTGGCAGAGGCTAGATCCAAACTGAGCCTTGAGACGTAACCTTCATATTGCTGTCCATGATGCGGTGTTTTCAAATTACATAGCAGGAAAATGCCTAGAGGCTAGAAGAGAAAAGTTTCCCAGACACAGAGGACAAAAGTGTAAGCTCGATCTTGTCATAAACTGTGAAAGCAAATTGACATCTTCTACCTACAGAGGATATGCATAATTTTTGTTTGTGCAGAATGTAATCATTAATCTGATGTTTATAAATTCTACTATAGTAAAAGCATGTTATTCTCAAGTTATCACTTTTGGTTTCAATTTCTAATTAACAAATTTTAATTAGTCCTAGTAAAAAAGGTGGTGTCGTTAATTATAAGACTAGTGTCCAGGAAAGAAAAGGTTGCACAGGATTTATTTTAATTTCTACGGAAGTCAACCAAAATAAGCAACTACAAGTGTGTAGGTATTTGTACATGTTACTGTCTACTGAATAGGAAGCCAGGAATTTCAGAAGGAATAGCTGGTTACAGTATTGCCTTTTTGTATTCTCAATTTCTCTAGATTTCTTTTAATTTTGTTTTATTACATCACCCCCTTCACAGGAAAATAGAGCATTTTATATGTTGGAAGTGAAAAGTGACTTGATTTCTAGAAAATGAAAGCCCTTTGATAACATCTATATCTGGATTCAAATCCAGAGTCAATACCTTACTAAATGTGTCAGCCCGAGCATGCTATTATTTAACTCCCTGGAAACCTTGTTTTGTCATCTGTGAAGTGAGAAAAATAATAGAGGGTTGTTTCGAGAATTAACAATAATATATAATGCACTTAGTATACTATTAGTTGTTGTTACCCTCCTCCTCATTATCATTGTTACTTTTTTTTAAATATAAATGGGAACATGGTCGTTGCTAAGAAATAGTCTAATAGATATCACCTACATTGTTTATAAACTATTTTTGGCAAATATTCTTATTAGGACTTTCTAATGATAGTTTTTTCTTGGAAACAGGTGTATAAAGAGAAATATAGTTACTAGTAAATTTTTTCCATGGCATTGTCTTTATTCTCAGTCTAAATTAATAAGGTCCTAGTTTAAAAATATTTTTATAACAAATTTTAACTCATTTAAACAATTTTAATAAACCATTGAATTTGTGTTATGTTTCAAATACAAATAATGCAAACAGTTACATAGATGATGCTGAGTGCTTACTATATGCCAGGCATTTAATCATCAGAGATGGACATGAAACAGCATTATCCCTGGTTAGCAGATGAGAAACCTGAATGTCAGAGACATTAGTTATACATACAGCAATGCAGGAGTGGGGATTGGTATCCATTCTCACTACAACATCCGGCCTTTTGCTAAATCATCTTATCTCCTAAAAAAGGTGCCCTCTCCATGGGAGTGGTGGCAAAAGGAAGCAGTGCTTATGATCACTATTATATAACAGGCTCTAAGAAGGTATGTTAAACCAAGATCTAGTTTGATAGAGTAAACTTACATTATTTTCATGATTAGCTTGGAAAACTAAGACTTCGTTAGATAAATTTGACAATTACCACATCACCTAAAAATAGTGACAAAGACAATTAAAACCTAGAAATGTCAAACATTAAAACCTGTACTCATATTTGGCATGATGTTGTCATTCTCTATGGTAGATTCTTTTAACATTCAATGGTGCCTTTGAAGACATGAAATCCTCATTTTTACTAAGAGAATAGTCAGTGTAGAAGTACTGTCTAAATGGATAGAAACATAGTGTGTGTTTCATCATAAGGGGAAAAGTTTTGGACTTAGAACTGGAAGTCAAGGTTTATTTCAACACTACTGCATTCTCCACATAGCCCTTTTGTAAGTTACTAAACGTGTCTGAACCTGTTTGTCATATGGGAAGCATGTGAGAACAAGTAAATGATATCTAAGTTTCATTCTAAATTTATCATTGTATTGTTCTAAATTCCCAGATGATCTTTTCATTTCTGATAAACAACTTTTATTTAGCTAAAACTAATAATATCCCCCCTCCCATGGTTAGTTTCTGATCTAGACTTATATAAAAGATCAAAGCCAAGATTATGGCAATGAATCCATTTATTTTCTGTTTTCTCTATCCTTATTATTGTTTGTTCAATTTGGCCAAACACACACACACAAAAGTAACACACATTTTAGAGAAACCAATAGAATTGAAAGAAATCAGCAAGAGAAAGGTGGACTGTGACAGATATGCTGCCTTTTTCTTTTCAGCATCTTTTTCCATTGTCATAAAAACACATCCTCTGTTTCCATGGGGTTTGGATAGAGCTGAGACTTCCAATCCTTTGCCACATGAGGTAGCATGTGACCTTGAGCAAATCAGAGAAACCATTTCCCCAGTCACTTCATTTAAATGGTTCCTTGGGATAATATCTGTTCCAAGCAGAGCTGCTAAGGCTTCGGGCTATCCAGGAGGAGGAGAGGAATGGCGACTTCGATATTGCTAGCTGGGAAGGCAGCAACCTGGGGTTGTGAGTGGCCACCTTTTCCTGAAGCTATTGGAGACAGTAGCCAACCCAGAGAGAAGCATAGCCAAAAGAGAGACTTCAAGAGTTCAGGTGACAACATTTGAACCCCGACCCAGTTGTATCTTTTACAAGAGTCAATGACTTTACATTTGTTCTTAGTTTGAGATGTTTTTTGTTTTAATATGTTTTTATTGATTTCAGAGAGGAAGGGAGAGGGAGAAAGAGAGAAAAATAACAATAATGTGAGAGAATCACCAATCAGCTGCTTTCTGCACACCACCTACTGGGGATGGAGCCCACAACCCAGGCATGTGCCATGATCAGGAATTGAACCATGAGTTATTGGTTTATGGGTTGATGCTCAGCCACTGAGCCACACTGGCTGGGCTGAATTGTTGTTGTTGTTTTAAATAACTACTGATTGAAATAAGTATGAGGTGATGTTCTTATTTAATATTTGAAAAAATGAGATTATATAAATAAATCCATGGCACATTCAAAGATCCAAAAAAGAACATGGCTACAGATAAGAGACACTGGTACACGATAAGACAGAAATTAGGCAGGTGAACATGTTAAAAAATGTTGGTATTTATCTTAAGGACAATAGAGAGTTATAGTGGGGTTTGATGAAGAAGTGCAACATGGTCAGATGAACTGCTTTTATTGATTAATGTCTGGAATGGATATTTCTACTACTGGAAACCTTATGGGATTCAGAAATATTTTGGACACTTTTTCACCAACAATCCTGTGACCATGTTCTAATGCATCTGTTCCCTAACAGAATGTCCATATTCCCCATGTGGTAGTCACTAGGTTCATTGTCACTAATGAAAAGACACCACTTATTAATATTGAGTGGAGGAAACTGGTATCAGTTCCTCCCAAGGGCCAGAAGCTCAAACTGTGCCTTTTTAGGGGTAAGGGTGGGGCCTAGTCTTATGCTCCTGTGGCCATTCTCAACTATTCTGGGAGACATATAGCCAGTAGGGCTACAAGATAGCTTGCTTCTCTGGCATAGCCACCTGCAAACTATAAATTGGAGATCATAAGGTACAAGTATGCCATGGCCCAGGAATAACCATAGTTAATGTTGTTAAGTACTTATTTGTATCATATAACTCATTTAATCTGTACAAAAGCCCTGTGGGATAGGGGCCTTGGTTATTCCCTGTTTTACAGACTAGGAAGCTGGGGCACAGGACTATAAGTGAGTTGCCTGGAGTCACATAGATTGAGCACAGGCTGGTGTAGAGTCTGAGCTCTTCCTCTCAAGGTTTTACTCTCTCTATCACTTTCACCAGATGGGGAGATAATGGGAGCCGTTCCTAAAACCCTTCTGAGTAACCAGTATCTGATTATCTCAGGAAGAACTAAATGCCATGCCCGCCTGGGGTCCTCTACAGTCATAAGTGATTTCATTTCCAATATTGAAAGAACAGGGAACTTGCTTGGTAAATGTGACTTCTTGCAATTTCCATCTGTAGTTACACAATTGCTTCTCTCAAAGGAATACAGCTTGTTCATGTGCGCTTGATTCCTTTTGCTTTCTGGTTATTTCCACATCACTTCACCTTGCAACATCTGAAAGGTGTTAGTTTAGAGTGAAAAGCAGTTGTATTAAAACAGTACAAATTTTAGGGAGGAAAAAACAAAAAACAAAGTATTGAGGGAAAAATAAATGCTGATCTTTGTAACTATTTTCTTTAAATATGAAATGTTCAGTTTTGTTTTAACTCTTTGGATGTGAGGGCAGCCTGGATGCAACATCTGTCACCCCATTGATCACCAGGGTTAGTTTTTGTTTCCATATTTGTAAATTGCATTTTATAAGCTGTTACTCTTTTAAAAAAATGGATTAGAATTTAAGGACTAGAATTGATTAGATACCTTTTTTCTATATTTATAGAAACACCATAACAATTATAATTTTTCTGTATTTCCCTAATAGCCTTAGAAATTATATATTAGTGATCCTATTTTACAGAAGAATATGAGATTCAGAATAATTTTGGTCATTTAAGTCATAATAATTAAATGATAGAATCTGGATCCTTTCATCTGACCGAAAACAAACTTATAAGATAATAGGTAGCTGTATGTCCTCATTACAAATGCATCAAAAAATTAAATTTCTCTAAGGTCAGTGGCATAAGGTAAAGTGTATTTCTCTTCTATGTAATTATTTTGTTACTGAATGTGATATAGATGTATCTCATCGTTTACACTCCACCAATTCATTGTAATTCAATATTTGTGCAAATTGATTCTGTGCTTTAAGGTGTGTTTCAGTTATGATTTTTCTTTCTCATAGTTACTCATCAGTAAGTACTTTGACTACAAACTATGTTGATTTCATGGCATTCTAGTTTCTCTGGCTAGTGTTGTTGATTGTTTTAACTACATTATATATATTAAGAGATTCCATATTTTTATTAATTGTGTTGTGAAGAAAAATATAATTCTGGTAGACAGATTAACAACCCCTGAGTGCAACTCTGCCCTAGCAAGTAAAGGACATCTGGGGGAGGAATCTCCACTGGACACTCTATTTGGTGGTACCTCACAATCTGTGATGGCAAACTTTGGCCACATTCTTGATTAACCAAAATAATGGCTTTCCTTAGTTGGGATTAGGGTCTGGAGATAATGTCAATGTAAAGCAATGTGGGAGAAATTATCTCTTTCTTCCTCAAGCACAGGGATCAGAGAATAAGAAAAAGAAATAGAGAAGAGAGAAAGAAGTGAGAGTTTGATAGAAAGAACCAGGGAGACAGAGAGGACTTTAGATACCACATATATTAGAGCCAGAGCTGGAAAAATTGTTAAATGATTTTTTTTATAAAAGAAAAAGTTTTATATGTTTATTTTATTTTAAAAGGGGATATAGATATCTAATATTCAAAGCTAAGTTTTTATTGTTGAGAATGGGAGTCCTCTATCTATATCAAATCCAGTCAAATCTATTTTGACACAGTGGGATACTAGTAAGTGGCATCAGAACTCCAAGGAAATAAGTTAAAAGGTCTGTATTTTGAACCTGGAACAATGGATGAGAACAGCCCATAAAAATGTTCAGGTCATCTGAACAGTGAGCTGTCTCTGTGGAAACATGTGCTGAGCCAGGGCTAAGGATGAAATAAAACTTTCCAGGTGATTGAGTGGATCCAGATTTCCTTTGCATTGGATTTTCTTAATGAGAAAGAAGCTATAACTAAATTACATAAATCTGTAAAATCACTCCTTTCAGACTTTCCCTGTGAATCAGATTCTGTTCATCTAATGCTGTCAGCAGAGTCTTCAGTTCACTGATTGCCTTGTCCTTCTGCCATGACATCCTCAAAGCACCCTAATATGAAGCTCTCTGCTCTCTCTGCTCCTCTCTCTTGGCACTATAAATTGATGATTTTCAGTATCATCACCTTCCTTAGCTTTATTCTGCTTCTCAACACCATTTTTATCCCCTGTGGCTTCCTGCAATATGATGGATTTTGTCATAAAAAGGAAGGGATACTAGAAGAGGACAGTGAAGTAAACATAGAAACAAGATAGATGAGAACATTTCTAAGATAGAAGAAGCACAGAGTTATATCCAAAATACTGAAGATAAAACTCAAATTGGAATTCTATAACCTCCAGAATAGGAGTGAGAAAAAGTAATGAATATGTTTTCCTATGTACCAAGACCAGTTGACTTTATTACCTAAAATTTCTTACTGAAAAGAATTGCTAACGCCTGGTCCCTGTGGCTCAGTTGGTTGAGCATCATCCCATGCACCAGGAAGTCTCATTCAATTCCCAGTCAAGCAAAACTCTGGGAAACAGGCTCAACTCCCAGTAGAGGGAGCAGATTAATGTTTCTCTCTCATCAATGTTTCTACCTCTCTCCCTTTTCCTTCCTCACTCTGAAATCAATAAAAATATATATTTTTAATTTTTTAGAAAAGAGTTATTAAAGACTAGACATTGTCAAGAAAAAGAGAAGCAGAAAGAAGTTGTAGGGGGAAATGACAAGCACAGAAGTTGATAATATGCTAGTAAAGTCAATTGTTGGATACATACAAAAGTAATAACAGGAATTTTAATGGGAAAGATAAAAACTAAAACTTCATATCACAATAATGATAGCAGAAGATGGTGTGTTAAAAGTGTAACTTAAGCATGTAAATACCTCACATACTGGTGCTTGGTAATGCGATAGAAACACTGATTTCCATTTAATTTGTTTTTAAAAATTTATTGATAAATTTATATCTCAAAATTTGAAGAAAACCTTAAGAAAATTACTAAAATCTATCTTTTAACCTGTAGAGGAAATAAATATATTACCTCAATAAAACTAGGAAAGAAAAGATGATGGAGATAGGGGTGATTTATTGAATTGAAGAAGTACTTTTGGGAGAAGTAGATCTGTTTAGGTCTTTGGTAGTTCTGGTCCCTATGCTCTAAGCTTAGTGTCTGGATGAGGAGGAAGGTGAAGTTGGATCTGGAGATGCTGTGGGTCTCTGCTCTCTGGAAGAAGAAAGAACCTAGATGAACTAGTGGGTTTGGCACCTCCTGACACTGTTTCCTTACCTATGATCACTAAGAGACAGACACAATCCAGCAGCCTCCTAAATTATCCCAGATCTGAGTCCTCAGGGACTTTGGAGTTGGGTTAAATTAACGGAAGACTAGCCATCAGCCTCTGACGCCTCTTACTCTCAAAAAAGAAGCTTTGAAAGAAGAGTCAGTTTGCCCTAAGTTTCTTTTAGACTTTGGTAAAGTGCAGAGGTTCCCAGGGTCAACTCCACTGAAGGTATTGACAACCATACACTGTTCTAGAAAAGGACTTCAGAGACACCCATTCAGGGTCTCAGACCAGACCAGGGGAAGATGTACAGTTCAATTAGTTGTACAGAAGGATGAGGTGGAAAAGCCAGTTTCCTGGAATCCATGTGGGGTTTGAAATGAGGAGGCAAGTGCCCTCCTATACTGAGGCACAGAGAACAGCGCCCCCAGGTGTGGGAACTATGGACCTGGTGTCTGTGCTGTGAGGGTTCCTGCTGCAGTGGTGGATGGGAGGTACACTATGATAATTTCCACACAAAAGGAGTGGCTCTGTTTTCCCTGAACAGAATGCCTGAAGACCGAAACTGCTTTTTAATAAGAGAAGTAATACAAATATTTGACATAAGAGTTGCTCTTCATTCCTTCCCATCTTTCATTCTATATTGAATTTTCAATGCCTGCTATGAGAAAGTTTTTCCAAAAGCAAAATGTTGGCCCTATCCAGGGAGCTCAGTTGGTTAGAGCATCATCTGGATATGCCAAAGTAGTGGGTTCCATCAGTGGTCAGGGCACAAACAAGAATCAACCAATGAATGCATAAATAAGTGTAAAACAAATCTCTCTCTTTCTCTCTCTCTCTCTCTCTCTCTCTCTCTCTCCTCATTTTCTCTCTCTCTCTCTCTTTCTCTCTCAAAAACACACACAAAACAACCACAACAACATAAAACCCACAAAGTCAATTAAAAGCAAAATGTTGAGCAGATATCTCTGGACATATAAAGAGGTAAACAAAAGAAGTTAGCAAAATAATAAAGCTTAATAAAACAAATCAAGTATAGAAATATAAAATAAAAGAATATAATCTAAAATGAAAGAATAAAAATAGCCAATATTTCTTATTTCTAAAATATATAGACTGACTGATCTTAGAAAAAACTAAGAAAAGTCAATAATAGTATCAAACTTAAAAGAAAAATATTTCTATTTAAGTTTAAATATAAATTTTCAATTAAAAAGTGACTTTACATCATAAAACAGTTTAAAATCAGTTGTTTCATAATTTTCATAATAAAACTGATTCAGTAATCCTTTAATGAGGTAAATAGTGAGTCTGTTGCTATCAGAAGAAATTCTCTGTGATATTTAAAATATCTATATATGTTAAAGCCTAAGTGACCAGTATGACCAAATGACTGGAATGACAGGAACCTCTCTCTCTCCGGTTGCTATGCGTGAGCTGACCACCAGGGGGCAGATGCTTAACGCAGGAGCTGCCCCCTGGTGGTCAGTGCACTCCCACAGCCAACTTCCCGTGGCCCCTTCCCCCATCCTGGCCAATTTCTCGGGATCCCTGTCCCCAGCGAACAGACCCCCTGAGAGGCCTCTATCACTGGCCAGGACGAGGGACCCCACCTGTGCATGATTTTGTGCACTGGGCCTCTAGTTGTTTTATAAAATAGAAAGGAGAACTGCAACCCTGCTAATTTTATGAACTTAGTGAAACTTGATAGTTAAACCAGACAAAAACAACCCCAGAAATAACATTTATAATTGTAAGAAAAAAATGAAGGTTTCTAGGGATAAATTTATCAAATATTTGGAAGGCCTTTGTAGACATAATTATAAAGTATTATAAATGATATTAGTGGATTATGAGTTAATATAATACAGGTACAAATTGTTCCAAAATTTATCCACAAATTCAATACAATTGTAGCCACAGTTCCCCCATAGAATTTCTCATAGTATTTGTTAAATTGATCCTCAAATTAATATTGAAAAGTATAGAGCAGGATTAGCAAAGATAATTTTTAGAGACTGTTTTAGAAGTGAGAGATGTACAAACATGATATTAATGTGGTATAAATCTTGAGTAATTAAAAACATGTGGAATTGACTCAGGGATTAAAATAGATGAATGGAATAGAACTGAAGTTTGATGACAATGTAAGTAAACTGGAAAACTCATACACTGCTTATGAGAATGTAAATTTTTACATACACTTTGTCGAGTAAGGTAGGTATCTATAAAAGTTGAGGATGTGCATTTTGAAATAACCAGTCATTACAGTTACAGGTGCAAGTCTTAAAGACATCCTGGAACTTGTGTACAGAAGACACACAGAAAGACTAATTAGCATTTTAAATAATAGCAAAAAATTTTATTCTTCCAAAATGTCCATTAGTAGTAGAATGAATAACCTGTGTTTTATTCATAAGTATTATATAGCACTTAGAATAGAATTTATCTAGTTGTTAACATAAATTTTGAAAGCATAGCATAGAGTAAAAGAATTAAGTTGCAAAAATTTAAACAGTATTATCATTTATGTTTAATAAAATAAATATCATATATATTGCTCATTAAATTATAAATCAAAAATTAAAATATAAAAACATGAAAGAGAAGATTAAACGCCTGCTTCAAAATATTCATGCTCAGAACAACATAGACTGATGAAAATGGACAGATCCAAAGACTGAGAAACAGCGATCAGGCTATCAATCCCCAGAAGGAAAGTAGGGAAGGGCGGGGGTAAGGGCAAGAGATCAACCGAAGGACTTGTATACATGTATATAAGCCAAACCAATCGACATGGACAACAGGGGGATGGGAGCATGAGTGTGTGGAGCTGGGCGGGGGGAGGTTGTGGGTTAATGGGGGGAATGAGGACACATTTGTAATACCTTAACTAATAATAATAAAAAAAAAATATTCATGCTCTGTTTGGGTCCCTCAGTTGGTTAGAGCTTTGTCCTGATACACCAAGGTCGCAGGTTCTATCCTTGGTCAGGGCACAGACAAGAATCAACTAATGAATGCATAAATAAGTGAAAAAATCTCTCTCTCTTTCTCTCTCTCTCATTGCTAAATAAAAATTTAAAAAAAGAGTATTTATGCCTTTGAGGATGATAAAAGGGGAAATGAGGTTGAGAAGAAATACCAGAGAGGCTCTCTATATAATAATTTACTTTTTATTTCATAAACATCTAAAGGTGATGTGGAAACTATTTGCATTTGCCCTTTTAGTCTGGAAGTGGGATCACATTTTTATTCTCCAAATGTTTTAAATATTTTATAATAAAAAGTGAAGACATGTTTACAAATTACTCTTCATTTTTTCTTTATTCATTCATGTATCCACTCAGTTTTTAAATCTACAATTCTACACCTTGTGCCAGGCCTGGTGCCAAGGACAAATGATGAATAAGAGACATTTTTCCCTTCTAGGCCTTCTTCCCTACATAGTTCACAGCATCATAAAATTGCAAGTTTAGACTAGAATCCTGAGAAATATTTAAAGTATATAATTTACTAGAGGTAATTTAGGTAAGGAAGATGATCCTGGAGATGTTGCTGAAGAATTTTGATAAACAAAGAAGAAGGAAGAGCATTTACACTCATAATTTGGTTAGGTCTCTAATCATCTTAAATGAAGAAACTTTTTGATGCACAATTTTATCCCAGGACTCGGGCCCTACTATACAGACATATTATCTTCTTTGTGATTTCATCTTGTGTGCCTCCCAGAATCCTTGACTAACATTTATGCTCACTATGGAAGTGTTTCAGCACTGAGCAGCCCCAGCTGGAGTATTTACCTTGACTAGAAGCTTCAAGAGGGATTCTATAATTTTCCTATTTGTGCTTTAAGGAGGCTGGACAAATGACAGACCTTTTGTTGCTTCATGGTCATTTCAAAGTTTATGAATTTCTGCTTACATACGAAGTTGTCTTTCCTTTCACCTCAATCCAGATAATTCAGAACTATTACACTGTATCATTTCTAACCTCTTTCATGGCCTCCAGACTAGATGGCCCTAAAATTGTGATGAATTTAGAAATCAGGAGTGGATGTACCTTAACCCGAGGCTCCTTTTGGAATTACAGTTTCTAGTTTCCTTGATATATTTCAATTAAGAATTTCAACACAGATTCCAAAAACATCTGATTTCATTCCACAAGGATCCCTGGAAGGAAAAGGCACGTTATTTACTGAAATTAAAGATTATAAAATGAGAAAAAATATACATATGACAAATATTAGAAATGTTAGGAAAAAAGTATTACAAAGCTATTTAGTGGAGCATTTTCATTCTCCATAG
>NW_006287104.1:334873-338042 GCF_000327345.1 Myotis davidii | reverse complement strand
GTGAAGGAAGATGATGGTGGAGATGGTGCTGAAGAATTTTGATAAACAAAGAAGAAGGAAGAGCATTTACACTCATAATTTGGTTAGGTCTCTAATCATCTTAAATGAAGAAACTTTTTGATGCACAATTTTATCCCAGGACTCGGGCCCTACTATACAGACATATTATCTTCTTTGTGATTTCATCTTGTGTGCCTCCCAGAATCCTTGACTAACATTTATGCTCACTATGGAAGTGTTTCAGCACTGAGCAGCCCCAGCTGGAGTATTTACCTTGACTAGAAGCTTCAAGAGGGATTCTATAATTTTCCTATTTGTGCTTTAAGGAGGCTGGACAAATGACAGACCTTTTGTTGCTTCATGGTCATTTCAAAGTTTATGAATTTCTGCTTACATACGAAGTTGTCTTTCCTTTCACCTCAATCCAGATAATTCAGAACTATTACACTGTATCATTTCTAACCTCTTTCATGGCCTCCAGACTAGATGGCCCTAAAATTGTGATGAATTTAGAAATCAGGAGTGGATGTACCTTAACCCGAGGCTCCTTTTGGAATTACAGTTTCTAGTTTCCTTGATATATTTCAATTAAGAATTTCAACACAGATTCCAAAAACATCTGATTTCATTCCACAAGGATCCCTGGAAGGAAAAGGCACGTTATTTACTGAAATTAAAGATTATAAAATGAGAAAAAATATACATATGACAAATATTAGAAATGTTAGGAAAAAAGTATTACAAAGCTATTTAGTGGAGCATTTTAAATCTCCGTATCATTTTATACTTTACTTATTGAGTATCTACTATGTGCTCTCTGGTATGCTCAAATTGTGGAGTAGATAAATAATGACAAAGGGCGGGAAACACTGACTCTGATTAGAACTAGAATACAGAAACTTGCCTGTCATTTGAGGCCTGGGGCTATGACATAAAAGGCCTTGTGAGACATGCAAAAAAATTAGAATTTATCATGAAGAGAATTACAAACATAATGTAGACTTTTAAAATTAAATCATGTAAAGTATAAAGCTTTAGTTATAATGGTTGGCCAAAATCAGTTACATTATCTGCAACCAATTCAAGCCTTATTGGGTTAGTTGTTCAGTCATCTTCAATTGTACTAAAGTTTTGGATAAAGCCTTCTGTCATTGCTGCCTTCTTCTAAAGCTGACTCATTTTTCTGCAAACATGCACTCTTTCTTTATTCTTTTCAACACAATTATTAATTTAAAGAACATTTATTATCTTTCAAAGAAGATTTAAGAATCTCCCAGAAGCTCTGTGATAAGAAAGTGGATCCTTTGTTTCCATAGAAATGGTCTTGTACATGTTGTTCACAGTGTGTGCTTGAGCAAGATTTCAGAACATTTGGAACCTGTCATTGAAATATGCATCCAAAAAGCAGAATGAATGCAAAATGCTGCCCTCTGTTGAAAAATGCCCAGAAAGCCAATCAGTCCTTGAAAGGTGGACAAAAATATTACACCTACATCAGTATGACATATTTTATACAGCTAAAAATTTGACAGGATCTGGGAAGAAATGATAACTTGGTAAGATTTGAATAAAAAATAACAATATTGAAGGAACAAATGACAAATTTAAATAATTTTAAAATATAACACTATCTACATTGAAAAACACTAAGCTAAAATAGACTAGCAACCTATATGAAAAAATACTTTCTCTACATATAAGAGAAGGATGGATAATTCCTATAATTTTAAGTAGCTTATATAAAGTGTCAGAATGCCAAAAGATAATTAATAAAATAATATTGAAGGTCATTAAAATGATAATATATTTGGCTCTATGTTAACATTCTCTAGCATATTTTGGCTATATATATATATATATATATCCCGGTGCATGAAATTCATGCACTGGAGTGGGGTGTGTCCTCAGCCCAGCCTGCCCCCTCTCACATACTGGAAGCCCTCAGGGGATGTCCTAGTAATGGCTTAGGCCTGCTCCCTGCTCCCCTGGGAGGTGACTGGGCTGATCAGGGGAAGGCACCAGCCCTATCACCCTGCTGCAGCCACTGCCTGTCACTGCAGCCAGCAAGGTTTTTTTTTTCATCAACACGGGCTTTGGTTGCCTCCTGCATGATGACCTGGGCCCCGGCCTGGGAGGAGCCTGCAACCTAGGTACATGCCCTTGGTCAGAATTGAACTCAGACCCTGCCATCGGCAGGCCAAGGCATTATCCACTGAGCCAAACCGGCTAGGGCAGGATATGACATTTATTAGCCCTCCAGCAGTGGACCATTGTTTTTTTCTCCAGGAGTGTGGTGAAAAACCCTAGATCAGCATTTCGGATTCTTATAACCCAAGTTACTAAGAATATTACCAGTGGCATACAGGGAGATTAACCAATGAGCAGTCAGAAAAGTTGTTTCCTCTGTAGTTCACACCAGTCGACAGCGTGGGACCCCACCCCCAAGGCCTGATGCCTCTGGCCCAGGCTTCAGGCCTGGGCAGGGAACCCCTTCTCTCCCCAATCACTGGCTCTGCCCTCGCCCAGGCATGACCCTCCGATAGCCAGATGGGCCCCTTGCCCAGGCCTGACGTCTCCACTAGAGGAGTCAGGCCTGGGCAGGGAATCCCCAAACCCCTCCCATCGCCGGATCCACCCTCGCCCAGGCCTGACACCTCGGCCAGAGGCATTGACCCCCATCACCCTTCGATCACCAGATCGACCCCTTGCCCAGGCCTGAGGCCTCCACCAGAGGCGTCAGGCCTGGGCAGGGGACCCCCAGACCCCTCCGATTGCCGGCTCCGCCCCCTGCCCAGGCCTGACGCCTCAGGCTCAGACTTCAGGCCTGGGAAGGGGACCCCCATCTCCTCCTGATCACTGGCTCCGCCCTCGCCCAGGCCTTTGCCAGAGGCATGGACCTCCATCACCCTCCGATGGCTGGATTGGCCCCTTGCCCATGCCTGACACCTCCACCAGAGGTGTCAGGCCTGGTCAGGGAGCCCCATCTCCCCCCGATCACTGGATTCTGGGCTGCTTTTGGGGTAGACTTCAGGCCTGGGAGGCCTGGGATGGCAGCTCATGATGGCGGCTGCGCTGTACCACCCTGCCTGCAGTATGCAAATTAGCTGCCATCTATTTTGGTGGTTAATTTGCAAATAGTACTGATTAGCCAATGGGAGGCATAGTGAAC
>NW_006287104.1:329421-334701 GCF_000327345.1 Myotis davidii | reverse complement strand
ATATATATTTACACTCAATGCTGGTGAGGTAGTTATGAAACTATGCAATCTTTAGGTGCAGAATTTTGTCAACTGGTATAAACCTATTGTAAGTCAATACAGCAATAAGCTGAAAAAGACCATGTTTCTACCCACAACACAGGGATTACCATTCCTTGATATTTGGTTAAAGAAAATAATTCAAGAGCTCTAGGTAAGAAGCTGTCATTTATAATGGGAAAATACAAAAATAAACAAATATATATCCTCAGAAAATGTTCTTTAATATTCTGATATATTAAAGTTATAAAGTTTGTAAAGATGATACATACTGTGATTAGATAAATAATGGCCCTTCCCCAAAACTGGCAACATCCTAATCAGTGAGACTTGTGAAGATGTTACCTTATGTGGCAAAATGGATCTTACATATTTAAATAAGGTCACAGGCCATAGATGGGGAGATCAATCACCTTGCATTATCTAGGTGGACCCACTCAATCACATGACCTTCAAAATCAGAGAACACTCTCCAGCTAAGTTGAGAGAGATGATAGTAACAGAAAAAGCAGAAGAAATATGGCAGAAGAGGGAATCAGAGAGATTCCAAGTGTGAGAAGGGTTTGACATGGAATTGCTGGTTCTTAAATATAGGGGATTCCATGCAAGCACAAGATAGAAGTCTTTAGGGACTAGGATGGCTCCACTACAAGCAGTCAACAAGGACATGCAGGTCTCAGTTCTATAAGCAATAGGTACTGAATTCGACCAACAATTTGAATGAGTTTGGAAGTGGATTCTTCCACAGTCACCAGGAAGGAAGACAACCCTGCCATCACCTTGATTTGGAACCTATGAGACTAAAAGCTGAGGAATCAACACAGCTGTGGACTTCTGACCTACAGAACTATGATATGATACACTTATGTGGTGTGATCCCCTGAATTCATGGTAATTTGTTATGGAAATAAAAGAAAACTAAGGTACATTGAAGATTATGCAGAAAAATAGAAAATATTCATGACAATATGCTTTAGAAAAGGGCACACACATTCATACACTGATACACATGCACACACAAAAGAACAAAATAAAACAATACCCAAAGCTATACAGAAACTATTCTTTAACTAGATTAAACATAGAAAAGCAACTATAAAAAGAAAAAAATATGTTCAAGTTCTAGAATTGGGATACTTAAAATTAATATTTACAAATAGTAATTAATTAAGTTTTGTTGTACTATCCCTTTATTATAAATTAAATAGTAGTACAAAATATCTACACTAATAAAAGAGAAACATGCAAATCAGTGTTACTCTGCTATGCCCACCAGCCAATCAGGATGAGTATGCAAATTAACCCAACAAAGATGGCAGTTAATTTGCATATGCAGGCATGGAGCAAGGACTGAAGACAGCGTAGCGGGAAGCCAAGCGCTGCAGAAGGGAGTGAAGTGGTGGAGAAGGAGGGAGCCGAGGTAGTGGAGACAGGAGTGGAGCCGAGGCAATGGAGATGGGACTGGAGATGAGGCAGCAGAGATGGGAGCAGAGCCGAGGCAGTGGAGACAGGAGAGACTGAGGCAGCGGAGAAGGGAACAAAGCCCACCAAGGCTGCAGGAAGCCCTATTCTTGCAGAAATAGGCCGAGGAAGCCCTATTCTTACAGGCATTTTCCTGCAATGGTCCTCTAGTCCTATATAATAAAAGGCTAATATGCAAATTGATCAAACTGCAGAATTACTTGTCACTATGACATGCACTGACCACCAGGGGGCAGACGCTCAAAGCAGGAGTTGCCCCCTGATGGTCAGTGTGCTCACATAGGAGGAGTGCTACTCAGCTGGAAGCTGGGCTCACAGCTGGTGAGGGCAGCAGTGGTGGTGGGAGCCTCTTCTGCCTCTGTGGCAACACTAAGTACCCCTAAGAGGATGTCTGCCAAGGGGTCCTGGCCTGCAAGAGGGCACAGGCCAGGCTGGGGACTCCCCCCCAGCCCCCCCCCCGTGCATGAATGTCATGTACCAGGCCTCTACTAGATAATAAAAATATAAATAGAAGTGCTTTTCCTAAACCAATACCTTTGATAGCGGTATGTGTTATTGTTCTCTCAAGATTAAATGCTCTCCTGTGGAAGAATGTTAGGTAGCTTCACACAGATACAAGTGAATTTGTTTGTTTCCAGCCCACCAAATTGTCCAGCCTTCCTAATGTTATTCTTCCATGTTATTCCCAATACAGGTTTTGCCCTAGTTCCAATTTTATGACCAGTTATTTACTCTGTTCATGAAATAGATCATTTAGAAGGAGGTTAACCTGAAGATTAGTCATTTTCTGGTTTTATGCAACATTAGTAATTAGTCTCATGATGTGCATCTTGAGAGGTACCTTTTTTAAAGCCAGTTCAAAACACAAAGTGTGTTTCTTTTTTTTGTGTGTGTGTGTGTGTGTCTATGTCCCAGTATCTGAATCCCCACTTTTTTCCCTGCATGGATTTCAGAGAGGAAGGCAGAGGGAGAGAGAGAGAGATTGAAACATCAATTGTGACAGAATCATTGATTGGCTGCCTCCTGCATAGCCCCCTCCTGGGGATTGAACCTACAATATAGGTATGTGCCCTGAACAGGAATTGAACTGTGAGCTCCTGCTTCATAGGTCAACACTCAACCATTGACCCACAGTGGCCTGGCCAGAGAGATTCTTAAAGGTAGGAAAATCCAATGATAAATTTAATTCAGAGCCCTTGAAGAGGACTTGAATAGAAGTATTAACATAGCCCTGGCCAGTTTTGCTCAGTGGATAGAGTGTTGGCCTGCAGACTGAAGGGTCTCGAGTTTGATTCCCTTCAAGGGCATGTACCTTAGTTGCAGGCTGTTTGGCATGTACCTCAGTTGCTGTCTCCTCCCTGGCCAGGCCCTGGTCGAGGGTCGTGGAGGAGGCAACCAATAGATGTGTTTCTCTCACATCAATATTTCTCTGTCTTTCCCTTTCTCTTCCACTCTCTCTACAAATCAATGGAGAAAGTATCCTCTGGTGAGAATTAAAAAGAAAGGATTAATGCAAAGTAAGATATTCACAATAGACAAATTAAATGCTGAAACAACCTAGATAAGTCCATGATGATATCTACAAACAACGGACATTTGAACTGTGTCTTAATGAACATGCAGGCACTCCATTTTGGTCAAGCTACATGTCAAGCTGAGCATTTGTTCTAATATGTTGCCAACATTCCAGCTCCCCCAGTCTTGTGGCCCTGCTTTGTTTTCATCTGTCATTTGTGAGTATGGAATTATTTTCTCAGTTGTTGTTCCCATGGTCAAATAGTGATGCCTGTTGGGATCTCCTGTGCATGGCATGTCCCACTGGGTCCTGGTAAGCTGCAAACAGATGCTAGAAAATTTCATTTGAATCATAGCAAGCAAATGGTAATAGGACTGCTTTTGTGATCTTCACCACTCTGCAGCCTCTCCTCTCATCCATGACTCTGCTATATACTTTCAACTCCCTCTCAATTTTACCATTACAACCTTGGCTCTCATCTTTCTCTCCCTCTCTGACTCTGTCAAGAGTTTAAAAGTAAATTCCCTCATAAATCAGGGCAGGCAAAGGTATAAGAAGCATAAAACTTCCTTGGGGGAACACAGAGAACCTCAACGCCCCCATATGTGAGTGGGTTGAAGAGGGCTGTCAGGAGGGAGCAGACTGAACTAAGGCTGCCCAAGGGCTCTCATGTGTCTCTTTATGCTCAAGTAATGAATCAGAAATCGGCAATAGATTTTGATGGAAGGACTTTTTCAGAGCCAGAAAGTGACCAATGTCTCTACATTTGAACATCCTAAGGGGAAAAAAAAGAATAATACAGGAACTTTTGGGATTATAAAGAATTTATAGCCACTGTTATTATCTTGGTTCAAACAAGTATTTTTCATTTTCTGAATGACATAGCAGTTTCCTGGATGATATATCTACTTTACTTCTGCCCCTGCAGTTTATTTCTATCAGTGATCAAAGTAATATATAAAAATCTAAATTAGATGATAACATTCCCCTAAAAATCTTCAATTGCATTCAGAAAAATATTAAAACATTTTAACGTGACCTTTAAGACCTGTACAGTACAGCCAGGCTAACGATCGGTCTTTATCCCCATTATTCTATATTTTTCACAACACTTTATAATATTACACTTTAAAAATTTATCCTTTCTGTCCAGCCTGTGTGGCTAAGTGGTTGAGCATTAACATATGAACCAGAACGTCACAATTCAATTCCCAGTCAGGGCATGTGCTTGGGTTGCAGGCTTGATTCCCAGTAGGGGAGAAGCACAAGGCAGCCAATCAATGATTCTCTCTCATCATTGATATTCCTACTTATCTCTCCCTCTCCCTTCCTCTCTGAAATCAATGAAAAAATATATTTTAAACATTATAATTTCTTAAATGAACAAATAAATAAATTTTATCATTTCTATATGAATTTACTTACTACTTTTTGTCATTGCCACCTTACTCTTCCTCAATTCATCAATTTCAAATTAAACTCCATGAGAGCAAGAAATTTTATCTCAGCAACTAGTATGATGTCTGGAGCAAAGTTGTTGCTCCACAAATATTCATTGATTGAAGAAATCAACTTATAGAATGTGAAGTCTGGAAAACCCTTAGGGATCATTCGATGATTAACAATGAACTGTGGAGTGCAAAGGCCTGGACTATAATTCCAGCTTCACTCTAGTTATCTATCTAGGTAAACTTCTTTTTTCACATCGGTAAACTTAAAACAACATTTTTATACTCAAAGGTAATAAAGATGAATAATAAACATGAATCCATGTCAACTAGTAATGGCTATTAAAAAAAAAAAACTTAAAAAAAAACCCTGTAGTTCTGTATACATGGGAAATCTGAGTCAATATTCTACCTATCCTATATAATAAAGAGGTAATATGCAAATTAACCCTCACACCCTCACAAGATGGCTGCCTATAACCAGGTTAGCAGTGGGAGCGGGGAGAAGTTGGGGGTGACCAGGCAGGCAGGGGGCACAGTAAGAGGCAACTAGGCTGGTGTGGGGGGGAAGTCAGGGGCTACCAGGCTGAGAGAGGGGTTAGTGAGGGATGACCAAATGACTGAACAAGCAGGCTGCATGGAGCAACCAGGCTAGCAGGTGGGTTAGTGAGGGACGATCAAATGACTGAACAGCAGGCTGCATAGGGTGACCAGGGCAACAGGGGGATCATTAGGTGCCGGGAGCCGGTCCATCCTTGCTGTTTCAAGGGACCTGGCATATATGGCATACTGTTC
>NW_006287104.1:324133-328796 GCF_000327345.1 Myotis davidii | reverse complement strand
GTTGGGGGAGACCAGGCTGGCGGGGGGCAGTAAGAGGCAACAAGGCCGGCAGCGGGGGTCAGTTAGGGGCAACTTGTCCAGCAGCCTGGGACAGTTAGGGGTAACCAGGCCAGCAGCAGGGGCAGTTAGGGGAGATCAGGCCGGCATACAGAGGAAGTGAGGGGTGATCAGCCGGTAGGGTGGGGAGCAGGTAGGGGCAACTAGGCAGGCATGCAGGTAACGATCAGGAGCCAGCGGTCCAGGATTGTGAGAGGGATGTCCAATTGCCAGTTTAAGCCTGATCCTGGATCGGGCTTAAACCAACAATTGGGCATCCCCTGAGTGGTTCCGGATTGGAGAGTGTGCAGGCTGGGCTGAGGGACCACCCCCCTTGTGCATGAATTTCGTGCACCGGGCCTCTAGTATAGATATATTTCTAAATGTTTGCTTGTAAATGTATTATCACACCTCAATTTCTATGACTTGTGTGAATATATATATTTTAAAATCTGCATCTGTCTTGTTTTGGTGTGGCTGATTTAAACAGGCATACAACTATATTTAAAGTTTTAAGTTCTACATGCATGTATGAATCTATTTAGATGTGGAGTACATGAAGACTATGAAAATATGTTTTAAGATTACAGAGACCAAATGTTCTCAAAAGGAGGGAATCTATGATAGTGAACAAGAACCACAGTAGAAATGCTGGGAAGTGCCAGCAACATGTCAGTGGAATCTTTATGTTAACAGTGTAAACTAATAAATAATTTTACTTATTTGCCAACAACTTGGCTAGTAGCTGTACTTTTGTTTATTTTTCTAAGATCTATCCCAAGCCCACTTGGGGTTTTATGTAAAAGATGCTGCTTCAGAGAATTATCAAAACAGTAGAAAAGGCTGTTGCTCTGACATTCCCTTTGGCTCAGATTCCTCATATGTAAAATTACAATAGTAATTCTTGTTTGACCTCCATGTTGTGGGGATGGAGTGTGATAACATGTGTGAGAAAGCATCCTATATAATAAAGAGCTAATATGCAAATGGTGTCATGCCCTCACGCTGTCACGCCCTCACACCGTCATGCTGTAACTGCTCAGACACTCAACACTGGGGAGAGAGGAATGGGGACAAGCCAGGCATAAATGAGCTCATGAGAGAGGAATGGGAACCAACAAGGCTGCGGCCTGGTAGAGGGACAAGCCGCCTGCTCCACAGTCCTGGGTGCCTGTGGTTGTGGCCAGCCTGTGCGAAGCAGGCCCAGGTCCTGGGTGCCTGTGGCCAGTCAGAGGAAGGGAATCCAAGGTCCCAGGTGCCTGGGACAGGCTGGAGGAGGGAATCCTGGGTCCAGGGTGCAGGGCGAGGCAGAGGTGGTTAGGGGAGATCAAGCCAGCGGGGGAGTAGTTAGGGGTGATCAGGCTGGTAGGGGAGTAGTTAGGGACGATCAGGCAGGCAGGCAGAGGTGGTTAGGGGCAATCATGTAGGCAGGCAGGTGAACGGTTAGGAGCCAGTGATCCCGATTGTGAGAGGCAGTTAGACATCCACCAAGGGGTCCCAGATTGGAGAGGGTGCAGGCCGGGCTGAGGGAACCCCTCTGGTGGGTGAATTTCATGCACCGGGCCTCTAGTTATAAAAATAACAGAAACTTTTGTTTGTTTGTTTTCTTTTTTTTAATAAAAACAACAAGAAACAAATGTGGGAAGCTGGACAGTCATAATTGTTCATTTGGAATCTCTCTCATGGGGTATAGTACTAACGGGATGGGGCATTCTTCCACATGACACAACTGTACACTATAGCTCTGCGGTCTGATTGTGCTGAGTGCTCTAGGGCCCTATATGAGGGCCTTCATTGAAGTGGTGCCCAGTGGATGCCTAGCAGTGGAGCAAGAGTACCATCTTAAAGAGAAGATGGGTCAAGAGTTCATAGGAGAAATCTACTGAGAACTAGAAAAGCTAGGATTCTGAAAAGTCTGAGATCCTACAAGGGTAGGTAGGAAAGAGCCAGTGATACTTTTGTTCTTGTTATTCATATTATTCCCTTTGTATCTTTCATTTGTTATTTTTTATAGTTGTCACCAGAATCCTTTTCCCCACAGCTACCGCTATTGATTCAGACAAAACTTTTTGAGAACCAGGAGTGATGCCAGCTTCTTTCTTACTTTCCTATGTTTAACTTCCAACCAATGATAGAAGGCCACTTAAAATTAATATCACATCTCCATTAATTCAGGGATGCCTATGTGACTAGTAAGAGCACAAATCCCCCAAAATGGATTTATGTGGAGAATGGAGAATGACTGGTTACCCAGGTGCATACATAGCTGAAATTAGGCAAGCCTTACAAGAACCTCTAGAGTAAATGAATGCCTGTTTAGACAGGGTATCTTTTTAATACCCCATGAAACAAATGTTCTGACAAGCACACTTTATAAAACTTTACATTACTAGTTTAATTTCACATTAAATTATCATTTACGAGTAGCTGACAATACCTGTTTTTAATGCCTGGTTGGTCATCTTTCAAAATTGAGAGCTTCATCTTTTCTCTGAAACTTTTGCTGACACTCAAGGGAGAGCAGGACATTCCAACCTCTGCACTCCTGCTGCACCCAACATGTTACTTGACTATAGATTACATAACAATTTATGACACTTATTGATTTCCATTTCTGATTATGGCCATGTTTAATATATCTTTGTTTTCCATTTTCCAATAATTGATCTGACTTAGATTAAGTGACAGATTTGTTAATGCAGTAATGAAAACAGTGTGTGTGTGTGTGTTATGCAGTAAAGAAGGTGAGTTAAAATTAAAATCCAATACATTTGTTACAGTAAAACAATTGAGTGAAAACCCTGGGACTACACTATTTGTTTTAAGTTTTGGTTTTCTTCAAATATATTTTATTGATTCCAGAGTGGAAGGGAGAGGGAGAAAGAGATAGAAATATCAATAATGAGAGATAATCATTGATGAACTGCCTCATGTACACTCAGTACTGGGGATTGAGCCCACAACCTGGGCATGTGCCCTGATGGGGAATCAAACCTTGACCTCCTGGTTCATAGGTTGACGTTCAGCCATTGAGCCACACCGGCTGGGTCACTATTTGTTTTAAACTTCAACTCTATCTGTTATAAGTTATGCAAGTTGACTAATAACCTCTTTGTACCTCAGAATTTATACCTACAAAATATGGATAATAGTAATATCTGCTGGAAATTTACTATCTGTATCTCCTATATATGTCTTTATCATTATTTAAAGAAGGTACTTCTTGCTTGTGTCTAAAAAATTCTACATGCTTCCTGTATCACCAGGTGAGAGAGGTGCAAACAAATCAACCATAGTTTTTGTTCTCTGAGACTCAGGTCCTTTAATGTGAGCAAGATGTACAAAGCAGAATGTAACAAATCCTGATTGGGTCTCTAGTTACTAAGAAACTATAATAGAATGTAAGCTGAAATTTTCTTTGTGTTGGAAACAAAGGAATCATAATAATTAGGGCCATATATTCTTGCTAAATATATAAGACACCTTATGACATTTCGCCTTCTCAGAGATCAGGCAAGGATGGCTTTATATCTCCATTCTATACAGGGGAGAGGTCTCAGGAAACTGGGGAAGTTAGAAAGTCAGTTACCAAGTGAAGAACAGGCCTGCTTGTCCCACTGTGTCATACTTGTTACCCATCAGTTTTCTGAATGTAGAAGGCAAATCCACATGAAAGAACTGGGGTGCAGAAATTGTATGGTTCAGGATCTGTTTCCTATTCTGTGGAAACATACCTTTCTCTCTCCCTAGAGATCAGGGATTGAGGTGTTTTTATGACCTTCCTTTTTGTAACCTTCTGTTAAAACTTCACCTGTGCTGGCAGAGTCTGGGTTGGACATTAGCTGTGGAGTCAACTGGAGCCCAACTCTGTCATTTGTTAGTATGAGATTTGGGCTGGCTTAATATCATTCCTAAGAATCCATTCCCCATCTGTATAGTGAAATAAAGCATACATGGAATTGTTGTAAAAATTAAATCATGTACATAGCTTACACATTAAATATACTATTATTAATTCTTATCATTATTACTTTTCTATTAGCATTATAAGGTCATTAGGCACTTATGTATCATTTCAGCCCCATTAGCCCACATGAGCCCAGGAAATTAGGTTGGTGTTTAAATATCTCACTAGTCCTAGCAGGCACCTGATAATTATTTTTCCTAATCCTTGCTTAGGCTATTTCCCTCCAAAAGAACTATACTCCTCCCATTCCCCACCCCCCGCCAATTCTATCCAGTTTAAAAAGCCTGCAAAATCGTTTTTACTTATATTCCATTCTCTCTCTCTCTCTCTCTCTCTCTCTCACACACACACACACACACATACATACACATACACACAGAGAATTTTCACAAAAATCCTTCTCTAACCACTATAGCCCATACTCATTTGTCCTTCCTCTAAATCAGTGGTTCTCAACTTTCCTAATGCCGCGACCCTTTAATACAGTTCCTCATGTTGTGGTGACCCCCAACCATAAAATTATTTTCGTTGCTACTTCATAACTGTAATGTTGCTACTGTTATGAATTGTCATGTAAATAACTGATATGCAGGATGGTATTAGGCGAACCCTGTGAAAGGGTCCTTCAACCGACAAAGGGGTCGCGACCAACAGGTTGAG
>NW_006287104.1:321790-324081 GCF_000327345.1 Myotis davidii | reverse complement strand
CCCCCAGTTTGAATTCATCAAACAGCTGAAGCTTCCAGATTCTAGGACTCACATGAACTCAAAGTATTTCAATGTGAAGTTGTATCTGCCTAATCTGATATCCATTTTAGAAAACATTTTAACAGTTTTCCAGTGTGAAGAAAATGAATTTTTGTTTAATGAATGAAAATTCTCTCAGGTCCAGATTTTATTTTAATGTAGTTTTGGCTGTTAGAGAGATACTATTAAAATGCCTTAGGTATTGACCAATACTTTATTCTCTTTCTGGAGAAAATCACATTTTTTAATGTAGATCAAAACCTGACCTTCTTAGCAGGAAATCCTTTAGTTTGATAATATATCAATGATCTGTGTTTATTGCCAATTTCTCTTTGTCTTATTTTAAATGGGAGACTTGCAGTGTGTTACACTAAAAGAATCGTATTAGGTAGGTTGTGCCTATCTAGAGTGTTGCGGGTAGGGGTGGGTAATATGGTTAAGTAAACGTAGCTACCACTCTCCTCACCAAAGATGAATACACACATGCACACACGCACACGCAAATATATATACATTTCATTTTATAGGCAAATCAGCTTTTATTCAAATCGGCCATGAAAATAATCTTATCAGAGATGTTAATGCGGCAGAAAGCTCAAATGGTTTGGAGGAAAATAAATATAAAATAATAATAAAAATTTACTCTAAGATTATTTCTCTTAAGATACCCCACCTGTCAAGGACATTTTAAAAATATTCATTTAGGCCATAATAAAAAGGAGAATTTTGGATCTAGTTTAATAGGTTTCTAACAATTTGTAATGCAAGTGACAAAAATTTCACTTTCAGTCATGTGCTGAAGCTAGTTGTATACGTATCTTCCCACATTTACACGTAGTGATATCTTGTTGATAGATTGAAATCAGCTTGACAGATGCAGATATGAGACACAGCATTCGAGATTAAAATATCCTTAATCCCATGAAGATTATCTTCTCGTGTAGAATGTAGGCCTGAAATAAGACACCCAAAGAAAATATACAGTAGTCCCTCTCATCCATGCTTTCGTTTTGTGCATTTTGTTACCCACTGTCAACGTGAGCATCATTGATGTTTCTATCTCTCTCTCTCTCCCTCTCCCTTCCTCTCTGAAATCAATAATAAAAAATATTTCAAAAAATTCCAGAAATAAACAGTTCATAACTTTTTTTTCTTTCTTTCTTTATTGAATAAGATATTACAAATGTGTCCTTATTCCCCCAATGTCCCCTCATCCCCCCAATCCTGTCCTCACCCTCCCCTGCTGTTGTCCAGATCCATCACTTATGCTTATATGCATGCATACAAGTCCTTTGGTTGGTATTTCCCCCTTACCCCCACCCTCCCCTGCCTTCCCTCTGAGTTTTGAGCATCTGATCGATGCTTCTCTGTCTCTACATCTGTTTTTGTTCATCGGTTTATGTTGTTCATTATAATCCATAAATGAGTGAGAGCATGTGATATTTATCTTTCTCTGACTGACTAATTTGACATAACTTTTAAACTGCATGATATTCTGAGTGGCATAATGGCATCTCATGCTGTCTGGCCCTGCCCCAGTCCTGACATGATGCTCCCTCTGTTAGTCATGTAGTTACTAACCATCTTGGTTACTAGAACTGCTGTCCCAGAATCACAGCGCTTGTGCTCAAGTCACCCTTATTTCCCTAATAACGACCTCAAAGCCCAAGAGTAATGACGCTGGCAATTCGGATTTGCCAAGGAGAAGCCATAAAATGCTTCCTGGAAGAGATAGCCTGTCCTCCTCTATATACCCATATCTTAATCATTGCAAAAAGGCTCATTGGCCCTCAAGCTTGAAAGCAACCACTCCTACCCATAGGGTCTCAGACACCTTTATGGGAAACTAGTCATCAACATTCAATGAATTACCCAGGAGTTTGTGGTGATGTTGGTATAAACAAACTTACTGTACTGCCAGTCTTATATAAGTCTTGTACTTACCATTGTGTTATAATTGCCTGCAGTATTCATTATAGTAACATGCTATACAAGTTTGTAGTCACAGAGCATTAGATGATACCATATAGCCTAGATGTGTAGAAGGCTATTTCGACAAGGTGTGTTTAAGTGCACTCTTTGATGTTCACACAATGAGGAAATCACCTAAAAATGAAAATATGTCCCCATTTTTAAGCAGCACTTGATTACAATTGTTCTATTTTATTATTGATTATGCTTTTTAACCTCTTACTATGACTAACTTATAAATTAAACTTTATTTTAGGTATGTCCCTATAGGAAAAAGTATC
>NW_006287104.1:317964-321751 GCF_000327345.1 Myotis davidii | reverse complement strand
TTTTATGAGCCATCTATATATTAAGTAGAGAAATATGCTAATTAACCAGGACACCATAACGGGTCAACCAGAAGGAGGAGGTTGCATGTGCAGTATCAGGGGCTGGGAGGCAGGGTCCTCCATGCACCTGTGCTGGGGAAGGGCCTGATCAGCAGCGGCCACAGATGCTTCAAGGGCTGGAGAGGGAGGCAGGGCTGGACCAGCAGCGGCCGCAGCTGCTGCAGGGTCCAGGGAGGGAGGCAGGGCCAGACTAGTGACTCGAGGGTGGGCAGTGCCATGTGATTTCAAATTCCACAACAGGCTCTAGTAGTATATATAGAGTTTGGTATTATCTGCAGTTTGAGGCATCCATTGGATGTCTCAGAACATATTTTCTGAAAATAATGGGGGATTTATGGAAAATATTTGGCTAAAAATATAGTGCAGTTTAAATAAATAGAGAGATGATTTTTTTTTAAATTACTGGTTTTAGTTTGGGGGAAGTGTATTAGGACAGACTATTCTGGTAACATTAAAAACTAAAGCAATGAACAGGTGCTAGCTTGATGAATCCTAGGTAAATGGAGATTTCCTACCAGAAGTTCTTTGACATTGCCTAGGAAGAAGGTAAAACTAACTTTTAATAATAAAAGAAGCATGTTGAAATTATAAGGATAACCACTAATATATTAGTAAATGAATGTTTATCTTATAAACAAAGTGAAAAGTGGTAAAATTAAAAATGATGATCTGGCAGCAGGCAAGGAAAGAGAAAAAACAACAAATACTAGGCAAAATAAATAGAATAATATTCTAAAATATAGTTTTAAACCCATGCATATCAATAATCACATTAAATATAAATGTCAACTTACATAGTCTAATTAAAAGATAATTACTAAATAGTTTTTTAAAACCAACTATATATTATTTAAAAAACACATATAAAAGTAAATATATATATTTACAGAGAAATATACAGAAAACAAATACCAACCAAAAGAAAAGGTGTAGTCCTGTCATTTTTGTATAAATTAGACTTTGTGAGAAAAACTATTACAATAGGATCATTGAATAAGTATAATCATGCCATGTGGTTTCATGATCTCTAATGAATTCCATGTGACAATAAATTGATAACAATCAAAATACATTTTCAAAATATATAAACGAGTTCTTTGCTTCTTTCTTTCCTTGATATTACGTCTTATCCCTCTTCTCCCTCAGAATTGTATCCCAATGTAATACATTTCATACTTGAATATTTTTATCTTTTATGAGTCAACCTATCATATTTTTACAATGAAGCATGTAATCAAATATAATTGATATATCTGTATTTTTATTTTCTGCACTTTTTATATTTAAAACATATTTTAATTACAATATTAGTAGTATACAGTTGAGCCAACTGGAATTCTGGTAATTATTAACATAATAATTTAAATTTTATTGAAAAATTGTGTTGATATGGTGGGTGAATTATAAACTTTGATTAAAGGAGACTTTTCTGGTACTAATATGTTTAACTTCCTGTGTATTTGTCATTGTAGAGTTTTTGATTTTGTCAATTCTGGGCAGTATACTATGGTAATTCTAGATGTTTCAGTGTTACATGCTTTCTTTTGTATTGTGAGAGAAGAACAGTATTTAAAAAGGAGGTAGAAACTAAAATCACCAGTAAGATTAGTCAGAGCAACTGAGGACCTGGAAATCAGTGCCCGTGGAATACATCAGTGAGCCCTGAGGTGCATGTCCCAGTTTGAGACCACCAATCTAGACCCATGTCTCTGATACTTCAGTCCCCTCTTGCACCTCTCTAACAGATGTCAGTGGCCACACGTATGCATAGTGTCCTTCTTATTGTGCTGCTAGAGTCTTACATTATTTATAACCAGGAATAGTATTAAACTGATATATTGAATACATTCAATATAAATTGATTTAATTGAATTAGGATTATGGACTATTCGCAACAAGCCCTGGTGGGGGAAATAACAACAACAACAAAAACCAAACAAACAAACAAACAAAAAACACACACACATATTTCATTAAAAAGAGGTTAGATAGTAAATTTTTTAAATCCAATATATTGTGTAGAAGTGCAACAACAACAAAAAACAAACAAACAAAAAACACACACATATTTCATTAAAAAGAGGTTAGATCGTAAAATTTTTAAATCCAATATATTGTGTAGAAGCTGACATTATTATTATTCTTTTTTGATCTCAAATGACACTTGGTGTTGACTAGGAATGAGTCAGTCTCTGAAGCACAGGGGAAGAGCCAAACGAGCGGGGGGACAAACAGCAGATGGTGATTTGGGCCAGCACTGACTCTCCAATGGGCCCTTTGGAAGTTACAGCAGCAGCTTCTTGGATTCCGTGTTCTGGGACTGATTCTGCTGCTTTAGAGATGTGTCCCCAGCTCAGGCAGCCCTGCCAAAATTCCGATCAGAGGAAAGAACAGAGAAATATAGGGTTCATCAGTAATAGTAGCCTAGAAATGTTATTTAGCCATTCTCCCATATCCCCTTTGATTCCCTCTTTCCAAGCTTTGACTCATTCGTCTAATTTCCTAACTGTTGGGTTGTCTAATTTGATGGATCCCACATCTCTTTGGGCCCTCAACTCCCCTGCTTACTTTGCTGACTATGACTTTTCTACCTCCACTAGAACATCTTGCCTCCCATTCCCATATGGGAATAGGTCTTCTGGGATCACTCTCTCTAAATAGGGTTAGTTGGTACAGTTCCATTCCACCTTCCACTGAATCCATCCCAGGAAGCTAAATTAGACAGCCAAGGAAATGGGGCCAGGCGAGGGAAGTTAAATATTTTCTGATGCATTTGGGTTATCAATTAAAAGGTCTTTTTCTAGCCAGTTTTCTCAATGGTTAGAGCATTAGCTCAAGGACTAAAGGGTCCTCACACTTTTTAAACGGGGGGCAGGTTCACTGTCCCTCAGACCATTGGAGGGCCGGACTATAGTTTAAAAAATACTATGAACAAATTCTTATCCACACTGCACATATCTTATTTTGAAGTAAAAAAAACAAATGTTTTTGGCAGGCCACATGTGGCCCACGGGCCGTAGTTTGAGGACCCCTGGAAGGGTCCTAGGTTTGATTCTGGTCAAGGGCACTTACCGTGGTTGCAGGCTCAATCCTCAGCCCCCAGTTGGGGGCCATGCAGGAAGCAACCAATAGATGTGTCTCTCTTACATGGATGTTTTTCTCTCTGTCTCTCTCCCCTCTCTTCCACTCTGTCTAAAAATCAATGGGGGGGAAAATCCTTGAATGAGGATTAACACAACACACACACACACACATCTTTCTGCAACCCCCTCCTCCACCACACACACACACACATCTTTCTGCAACCCCCTTCTCCACTCTTTCTTTCTCTTTTTTTTTTTTGCCCATGCATGTTAATTTTGTGCAAGAGTTCTTACTATGGAAGTAAAATGAAAGACATGTTCATTCTAGTGGTGTCACTGAATAAAGACTGTTCAACTTTCATAAAGGCCTAATTGCTAAGTCAGCCTATTCTTTCCTGAGGTAAATTAATTCTTTCACAAATACCTATTTGTCTCCCTGTGCTAATATTTTCATTTTCACTGGCTTCAAAGTAAACAGCTCTGTTGTCACAAATTAATGAGCTCCGATGGAATTCAGGCTTAGATGTTTTCCTCCTTTAAGGTTGCATAGTCAAGCAACCAAAATGAGGCTGCTTCTTAGTTGACTGGTAAATGTATTTCCTTTGATCAGCCAAGACTACTGATGTGAGTGATATATTACAGTC
>NW_006287104.1:271188-317932 GCF_000327345.1 Myotis davidii | reverse complement strand
TCCCTTGTGTGTTCTCAGTATGAGGTATCAAATAAGAGGCTTGCTGTATTGAATTAAATAAATGCATTTGGCTTGAGTTTAACTCAGAATCAGTTTTTCTAGCAAATAGCTCTGTTTTGGTGCCTAAGTGACTGCTATGTGCCAAGAGCTCCACGTTATTTATAAATGTTGTAATAATGCTCTAAAGTGTGTACTATTTCCCCCATTTTACAGATATTGAAACCAAGACTTACTAACGTTAAATACCTGTGCAAAGAAGGTCCAATTACTGCCACTGACAGAGTTAAGGCTTTGAATTTTGTCTCTCTGCTCCACAGTGAGGAATCAGCCCCTTTCTACTGAAGTACACTACTTTACATTTGTGTTCCACCCCAAACATTTATTATTCATTCATTCTACTCATTTATTATAATGCCCCCTTCAATAAATGGTAACAAACAAATAAACATACAATTAATAAAGTAAAGAGTAAGGGAAAATCATAAAGACACTATATCAGCCCATATTCTTTCAATCTGGCTCATTCATCATGGAAAGAGACCCACATAGTCCTTCTAAAGGTGCATGTCTGAAACTTTAGTATCAACACTTAGGGCAGTCCCTTGTACGTAGTAGTAGCTAAAATATGAGGTATCATGTAAGTGAATGAGTATTGTTGGTGGTCACTGAGAGGCTAATGATTTTTAGAGAGATGGAAGGGAGGTAGGGAAGGAGAGAGAGAGAGAAAAAACATCTATGTGAGAGAGACACATCAATTGGTTGTGCCTCTCACATGTATCAGGTCCCAGTCCGGGATCGAGCCAGCACTAGCCTGCTGGCTCTGTGAGGAGGGAGGCTCTAAAAAGGAACAATGGCCCCTCCCAGCACTTGGATCTGAGAAAAAGCTGCCCCTCCAGCTCTCAAGCTAATGCCAGGAAATTCAGTTCCTCCCCCTACATTTAAGGGGACTTTTGAGCTGAACACCTCACTCCTATGGGGGACCCTCTGCAACAGAGATGACCCTCCTGATTGTTGTCAATCCTCCCCTGAGGGTATTTTTTCCATTGATATTTTGGAGAGAGAGAGAGAGAGAGAGTCAATTGGTTGTGCCTCTCACATGTATCAGGTCCCAGTCCGGGATCGAGCCAGCACTAGCCTGCTGGCTCTGTGAGGAGGAAGGCTCTAAAAAGGAACAAGGGCCCCTCCCAACACTCAGTGAGTTTTTCTATTTATATATGTGAGAGAGAGAGAGAGAGAGAGAGAGAGAGAGAGAGAGAGAGAGAGAGAAGGGAGGAAGGGAGAGATGGAGGGAGAGAGAGAAAGAGAAAGAAGGAGATGTGAGAGGGACACATCAATTAGTTGCCTCCTGTATGTGCCCCCACTGGGTCAGGGTTCAGACACATCAATTAGTTGCCTCCTGTGTGTGCCCCCACTGGGGTCAGGGGTCTGACCACAACCCAGATACATGCCCTTGACTGGGAATCAAACCCGTGACCCTTTGGCCATGGGCTTAACCACTGAGAGCGCTGGCCAGGCTAGCCTGATTTTCATCTGCCACACGTGGGTGTGGGACCAGGCTGTTCTGCATCTGTGCTCCTCCTGGCCGTCTGGATATGGCTTCTTTTTTATATCCTTATTCATAGGACTTTTGTTCAGCTAGATTTTAGCAGTTCTGAATGATGGTTGTTTTGTAGTTAAGTTGTAATTTTGATGTGGCTGTGGGAGGTTCTGAGTACTGAGTTTACATCATTTTGACTATGCGTTTATTTTGCTTTATTCTGATATCAACAAAGTCCTATGCACACTAATCCCTTAACTGAATTGTCATGCCATATATGAAAAGAGCCTGGCACAAAGAAGATACAAGAAGTGACTGATATCATTTCATTATTATGATGATGGGCATGACTCCAGTCAGAGAAATGCCATGTTAAGCACAAGAACTGGATTTTTGGAGGAAATTCCTAGGGGGTAAATTTCCAAATTGAACTTTTTATGTCACCTTTTGTGAACTTTTTATACCACAATAAAACACTGAGTAATGCAAATGCTACATGTGGGCAAACATATACACTTTCCAAAATAGTTTCAGCTTCTTGAATTTTCCTAAGGAGATAAAAGAGTTCTCTGACTTAGAAAGGAAATGAGAATATATGGTGTACTGCTTTCACAGAATCCATAAAAGTAAAATTCAGTATTTATTGCTTCCGACAATCCCACAAGCACGTTTCTTTGCTTTATTCTGAGAAGATAATGAAGCACCACACATTTGTCCAGAAAAGAAGAAAAGAAAAGGAAAACTTTCTGAAAATTTGAAAGTTGTATCATAGTTTAGAGAAAAGATAGAGCTTTTAAAATATCTTATTTAGAATTAAAGCTATCCTGAATTTGATCTTTCACTTAAGTAACTTACAGTAGAAATGGCTTAAAAAAACAAGTCCCTGTTGTTGGTGATGTGGGAAGATTATTGACTTAAAACCTAAATTCTAGTCTCGATATGACCATCTCCTAGTTATCTGTCTTTGAAAAAACTGCTAACACCTCTGAGACTCGGTTTACTTATTTCAGTTCCTGGATTACACTGCCTGCATTTCTTTCAAGGGTTTAGTAGCCATATGGGGTAGCCTTTAACATTTAGAGACCATTGGAATTTTGAAAACTAGCTGGATATTTTATGACAGAAAGTAACTTGAATTAATATATTTTAGATGAAATAATGTTGAAAATAATTTTTACCTTTAATGTTACAAACCAAAATATTAATGGAAGAAAAAACATAGTTTGGATTTGCTTCAAAATAATATGGGGAAATGGATGATGGCTGACAGGGAAGGATTGTTAAGGCTTCATGATGTGTACATGGGAGTCATAATACATTTGTATCTCCATAGTAAGCTAACAAATGTAAAATAAAAGGAAACTATATTCAACATATACAAATTTAAAAAGAGGTCATGAAATACGAATAAATATAAGAATAAGCTATTAAAATTATTTTACATATTTTATGAAATTATTATTTTCTAAACTTTCAAAAATACCTAGTAAAATTAAAAGGTAAAATAAAAGGCCTTTATGTTTAAAAGATGTAAAAATTTTAAATACAAATGATCATAATACTGATGAACTTTTATTTAATTTTTGAAAATTTAATTGATGAAATTTGTTAATATTTATAACAAACTTTCCCACTTCTAACATCCAATTAGCATTTACTTGCCAATGTAAATGTTATGCTTCAGGCATGTTATATTTAGACCTGAATATATTCACATTTTGCTATAATATATAAATTATTTAACAGTACACAATTATCTTCAGCTTACATGAACAACTACTTTGAATACCATGATCATTTTTGTGTATTTCCAGAACCACACATTAGTGCATGAAGAAAAAAATAAAAGTGGATCTCAAAGCTAATCTGTAATTATACTTTCCAAAATGCAGAAATCTAAACAGAAGGATTTGTCACTTTAATCAATGTATCTTTGTTCATACCCGAACATTGCCCCTCCCACTCAATTCTATTCCCACCCCAGAGTAGAGCCATCTCTGATACGGGCAGTGGCACATATTATAAACAGTAATTGTGTTTAGATTGAGTTGCCTTTTGTTTTGAGAGCATTAGGCAAGAATGTGGAAACACATCTCTCTCTAGAAGATACTATTTTACGTTTACTGGGAGGTGGCCAGAAATATCACATGAGTATACCTAGGACAACTTGCTAAGTGGAATATAAATAGCTTGATTACCTTAAACTGAGGAGAAATTCAGCTTTTTCTGCTCCTGCATATGTACAATGATCAAACCTGAACAAAATAAGTGTTCTCATCATAATAAAAGAAGGAAGGGTGAGAGGGTAAGGTGTTGGCTGGTGGAGCAACAGTGTTCTGCAGACTCATCCAACTTGTACTACATAGGATCTTAAAATATTAAAAATGACCATAAATGGGCTCTGGTGGGTAGCTCAGTTGGTTAGAACGTAGTCCCCATATGCAAGGTTATAGGTTCTGTATCCAGTCAGTGCACATACAAGAATCAACCAATGAATGCAGAAATAAGTGGAATGAAGAATCAATGTTTCTCTCTCTAAAACCAAAAAATCAATAAATAATACAATGACCATCAATAATAAAAGGTTGCATTTCTAGAAATAAAATGAATAAGAATCACTGTATGATTTATCAAATGCAGCTTTTGTTAAAGTGGTTCACCCAAAAAATTGTCCAAGTCCCAAGGCAAGTAGAAAAATAAGACTAATATAGTCACATTGCTCCTCTTTTACCTCCTCCCCACAATTCTTATCCCAATATTTTAAAGACAAAAAAAAAGATATTTGAAAAATCCCTTTAAAAAAGAGGACAGCAAACTTTTCCTGTAAAGGACCAGATACTAAATATTTTAGCATGTGTAGTTCATAAGGTCATTATCACAATTATTCAACTCAGTGGTTGCAGTGTGAAAGCAACCATAGACAGTCCATAAACAAATAAATTGGCTTCTTCAACATGAAATTTATATAATGTGTGTGTCAAAAAACCGTTTGTGTTACCTGTCTGGACTGCATGCTCTTAAAAGGGAGATCATTTATTAATTCATCTTTATGGTCCACAAACTGGGAAGAAAAAAAAAAGACATATAACACATTTTGTTTCTTGAATGCAGAGGAGAAAATAAGCATAGTTCTAGTTCTCTGGGATCACATGGCCAAAATCTGGAGACAAGATCCTTTTAGTTCCTCTCTACCCTCTTATGGCAATTGCTTCTCCATGCAAAATAAGCCAGTAAGTCTGAATCCATTCCCCCACTGAAGCACTTAGCCCACTGCTTATACATAGTATAAATATTTAATTATCTGTTAATTACCTCTTTAAAGCCATTGTGTATCAGTTTATGCCAGCAGCAGCAAACTCTTGGGGATAGAACTAGAATTTTAAAACTGCTTTGGATTGATTGCTTGCATGTCTAATGAAAGACAATTGGCACCTCTAGCTGCCATGTCTTTGACCTGCACAATACAGCAAGAAAGAAGATCAGCTTTTTTCAGGAAGCAAATTCTCCCGTAGAGTGGGGAAGACTCTTCTGTTGGTCATACCTTTTGCCCAGTAAAGGTGATTGATAGCAAGAGGATATAGTGGTTGGTAAAAAGCAGTCGCTAAGAAAAGCAAGGAAACATGGAAACTCTGCATTAGCATAATGTGTGGAGTAGCAAATAACACAATAAGAAATGAATGAATGTTTTCTCCCCGTACTGACACTCAGTTGGAAAGCTCTAAGCAAAACCACATAGGGTTCTTGCCACTGATATAATATGCTATGTATGCTATGTGACCCACTGAAGTCAAAGTTCTATGAGCATCAGGCATGTACATTTCTCTTTCATAATTGAACATTTAACTCTAACAACTTCTCTACATAAACCCCTCACTAGATATTGTAATTAAATGAATAACCATACACCATTCTGTGGTTCATATATATTGTTCCTTCTAAAGTTCATAATAACCCTGAAAAATTATTATTCCTATTTTATAGAGTAATTAACTGGTGTTTAGTGGTTGGCCAATGACAATACAAACCATAAATGATAAACCCAGTTTTAAGAATATGTCTGCTTGATTTTAGGGCTCTTTGCAGTAATCCTATAAGATTCATAAAAATATATTTTTCTAGGAAGAATTTTGGCTTAAAGGTAAATTGAAAGCTAAGAGACACACTGGTAAAACAAAAATAATAATAATTTCCCAAATATAGAATTATAACAAATAATTTATTTGATTAAAGAAACTTGTAAACAAATAATTACAAAAATATAATTATAAGTAATAATTAATTATTATTAATCAGTAATCTATGTGCATATACTATATGTGTGTGTGTGAAAAACACAAAAGGTGCTATCAGTAGAATAATTCTTTTATTTATTTTTCTGGTGGCAGACTTTTTTCCTCTGTAATTTTTTTTTAATTTTATTTTTAAATTACAGCATATATTGAATATCATTTTGTATTAGTTTCAGGTTAAACAATCATGTACTTTACAAAGTGTTCCCCTGATATTTCTAGTGCCCATCAGGCACCATACATAGTTATTATGATATTTTTGACTGTTTCCCTATGCTCTACTTTATATGCCTTGATTACTTTGTAAATACCAATTTGCACTTATTAGTCCCTCACCTTTGACCCAGCCTCTCACCAACATATCTCTTCTGGTAACTATCAGTCTATTCTCTGCAATTATGATTGTTTTAGTTTTGTTTTTTAGATTCCGCATATAAGTGAAATCATGGCATGTCTTTCTCTGACTGACTTATTTCACTTGGGATAATTCCCTCTAGGTCCATTCATGCTGTTACAAATGGCAAGATTTCATTCTTTGCATGGCCGAATAATATTCCATTGTATGTACATGTAACACTGCTTTTTTTAAATTAATGGGATAATCCTTGCCTGTTTCAGGTTAATTAAAACAATGACTCTTAAAAGCCACTTAACTTTTCAAAGATTTTTGTATTCTCATTTTTAAATGGTGGGGAATGATATGAATTAGGCTATTACACTATATCCTCCTTAAATTCTTGCTATCAGTCACCTTTACTGTGCAAAAAGTATGACCAACAGAATATAATATATCTTCTTTTTCACCTACTTCATGCCTAGTCTTTATTTAAAACCCTCCCCATAGTTCCTCAATTTCCCTCTGATTATAGTACACATCTCTTTCTAGCATATGCCCTATTCATGCGTTGTCAATATCCACCTAATTGTGAATTGCTTGGAGACAGAGGCTATGTCTTTTATTTCTGTATTTTTCAGGAAAGGGTATTTGACACATCATAGGGGTTCGATAAATGTTTGAAGGACATATGAGTGAATAAGTACTTTGATGAAAGAAATGCTTTCATTCTGTAGCCTTAGTCCTTTGTTTACTGCTCTCAAATTGCAAGACTATACATAAAATGGCAAGTGGAGCTCGTTTATTCTGCTACCCAATAGGCATAGTTCCCCACGTTAAAAGGACAGTGTCTTCCTTTTACAGATATCTATGGGATAAATTGAATGGGCTCTGAGCAACTGGTGAATAGTAACTGATGTGTCAGACAGACAGCATCCCATCATTAACGTGTTGACTATTTTTAATGTCTTTTAGAAGTCGCTTATTAGGAGACTTCTTATGCATTTTATGATTCATGGCTACTTCTCTGTAATTCTTGTTCAGTTTATGGAAACAGATGGAATTTTAAGCATTAGAGCTATAATAAAATTTCTTACTTTCCATGACAATATATTCATTATATGCTGTCAGAGGAATACAGAATCGGAAAAGTTAGCTTTTAAGTAGTGTTCAGACATAAATGCTTGATTTACTTATTGAGGTAAAAAGTAATGGTGTGAGCTATTGCAGCTGTAAACTACATTTATATTCACCTGATAATCCTTTTTATTAGCTATGGGACTACGGATGTGTGGTGAGGCACATTAGTTCAGTCATAGGATGGGCTCTTCTTCATTAAAGCATGTTACCAAAGAAGGGAGGTTATTTACCTTTCAGTGGAAACAACCACAACATCCACTCAAAAGCAAATTGTGTTCTCAGGGCGAAGATATTAAATTGCATCTAAAGATATTAATAGTCATTCTATTCTTGAGTAACTGATTTTGTTGGTTCAGTTATTGCTATACCTTTGGAAGATTGCAGAATCAATGACCTAAAAGCTTTCTTAGTCTTTGATATTTATGGTTTGGATTTTTAGTGCCTTTAAAAATATGTATTTTTCCACCTTAGAAGCTTTACTGTGTCTTTGTTTAACAGCTTAGAAAAAGCTCTGAATTGATCAAAAAACAAGAGAAAATGGTAGGTTTAGGTGATAAAGAGTATCAGGAAATTCAAACAGCCTGCAGCTACCAGATTTTAGAGAAGATAAATGCTAAAGTTTTAAAAGAAAGAATTTAAAAATAGCCGCTGTTACATGACTTACCATCCATTTTTCAAGTCCACTTTATCTAAAAATTCAGAATGATGAAGTTAGATTACACATACCAGCATCTGCAACTGGAGATAATGTATGCAGAGGCATGTTGTGAGCTATTAAGCTCTATAAAAGGAGGACAGGCTAATTATTGCTATTCCTACAGGATTAATTACTGATTACTGTAAGACTATAAGATAAGAGCTAGGGATGATACCTAAATCCAAACCTTCTTGAAAAAGGAAGGGAATTTTATAGAGAAATGACTGAAAGAACATTTTTGCCTAACATTGTGTCAATATATATGATAGATATAATAGATATGTTATATATATGATATATATATTTGTAAAACTGCTTAAGTAGGACTTTTCCCAAACACATTAATAGAGCACAAGTCCTTGGGTGGTATGGATCTGCATGTTTATGCTCTGGATGACATCCTTTAATGCTATGAAGTTCTTCTTGGAATTTATCAGTTCCCCTCATCTTCAGCTGTTCTTTGATAACTTGGTGCCTCTTAAGCTCTCAAGGCTTATAAATGCTCCAATTAAGAAAAGACTAAAGAATCTTAGATCTGGAGTTGGTAGACACAGGCCTGCAATTACTATTTATGTCTTAGCAGACAAGGAACTTAAGTGCTCTTCTATAGTTTTGTGTTCTCATCAATACAATAAAAACATTACCAAAGACATAGGTTGATTATAAAGTTTCTGTGATATGTTTATAATACACTGGAGGCCGGGTGCTTGAATTTGTGCATGGGTGGGGTCCGGCTGGCTGGCCCTAATAGGGCCCGATAGGGGTTGGACTGGCGGGGGTGAGGGGATGCAGGAGGTCGGCCGCTGGCCCTGCCCCCATAGGGTTGGGGGGTTGATAGGGGTCTGGGAGGAGGGGCTGCAGGCCATTAGGGAGTGCCAATCGGGGCCCCAATCAGGTCGGCTGGCCACCACAGTGTGCATCATAGCAACTGGTCATTCCGGTTGTTCTGGTTGTTCCATTATTCCGGTCGCTTGGCTTTTATATATATAGATATAATACTGATTGATACATAGTTGTGTCAATCATAATTGCTCAAGACCATGCTAAAAACATGGTGAAATACCCTGACTGATTGTTTCATACTCTCAATCATATTATATATTTCTCTTTTCTTCCCTTCCTTCCTTTCTTCCTTCCTTCTTCTTCTATTTTTGTTGTTGTTGTTCAAATTATAAGCCAATTTCTTGGAATCTCTCACAAAAGGACAGAAAAATCATTTTCCCACTCATCACCTTCAAAGGAATGTGAGTGAAATAAGTGGTTTAATTTTATAAATAGGTGGATCAGGAAATAGAAGATCAGAGGAGTTGGTCTTTGGCTCAACTTCACAGATATTTTTAGATAATAAAATTACTTAGATAAAATACTGAACATAATATCTATATCTATATCTATATATATAAAAGCTTAAGCGACTGTTATGACCGGTCGACCAAACAACCTATTGACTGGTCGCTATGACACACACTGACCACCAAGGGGCAGACGCTAAACACAGGAGCTTCCCCCTGGTGGTCAGTGCTCTTCCATAGCTAACCTCCCACGGTCCTTCCCCCTGGCTGGTTGGCCCTGATCGGCCCCGATCGCCGGCCAGGACAAGAGACCCCCCTATGCACAAATTCGTGCACTGGGCCTCTTGTCTTATACATAATGCATAATCTGTGTATATGACATTTTCTTTTCTCCACCCAGTCCAATATCTAGTGCAGTGCCTAGTATACATTATGTCTCAGTGAATGTTAACAGAATTCTGTTTTCTGAGGAAAAATTCAAGCTGATTTGACATATGAGCAAGAAGAGGTTGGTGTTAGGGCCTGTGAAAAGTGAAAAGGCCACAGAAGTGAATGGTAAATGGAAACAATAGAGGAGAGGAAAAGTATTGGGATGAGCTCTGAGGGTCTAGCTGTTGACCTGGTAACACAGATCTACACTGAAGTCAAGCAGCTGGATGATGTGGTTTGTTCCTTCTCCAATACTGAAGGCATTGATGAGAGACTAGGACCTAACCACAGAGGTGCCCTAGCCTAACACCCGTAACGATGGCTTTTTGGAACTGTAGAGTCATCATTGAAAATGAAGTCATATGCACATTCATTTATTTCAGTGGCCTTGCTCAAATAGAAACCTGAGCAAGACACTACTGTTTGCTTAAATTAAGGATGGCTTTTCTGAAATTGTTAAATCCTTAGCAATACAAAGACAAATCCTAAATTTCAATAATAGTGAATATCTCTTGTAGCTAAAGGCAACTTTGGTTTCAATATGTAATGGCGGGTTTGAATTGTGTAACAGAAAGTTCTCTTAAAAAAACCCAGTTATGTGTCCACAATTTATAATAGCTTAGAGAACTGTCACCACATATACTTAGAGATCAATTCCTGTTTTAAATATTTATTGACAGGCAAGATTATATACTTTTCACAGCTATGCTGTGTTAGCCCCATTTATGAGATAAAGAACTAGGGAAGCGTATGCTCTAGAGCACTGGTTCTCAACCTTGGCTGCACATTAGAATCACCTGGGATTCTTTTTAAAATCCTGATTTCTGGGCCCCTTACACCAGAAATTCTGTTTCTTGTTACTAATGTTGTGGCCTCACCCCATAACAAAGAAACAGAATTTCTGGATGATGAGGCCCAGAAATCAGGATTTTAAAAAGATTCCCAGGTGATTCTACAGTGCAGCCAAGGTTGAGAACCACTGCTCTAGAGTGTTCAATACATATTTGCTGCATAAATAAATGAATGACTGAATAAATTATATACAGTATACAGAGTTTGTAGGACAGAAAAAATTATAAAAAAAACCCTGTACTTTCTGTAGTTAAAACTTCCAATCATGGTTATTCTTTTTTACTTTACTGATAACTTGGGGAATATCTTGGCTAGCCCAGATAAGAAAAGGTCAGCCAAAAAGATATGCCTAAGATTTAGAAAATGTCAAAAATTACTTTATGATAAGAATTTTTCATAATGCAGAATTTCTGGCAATATAAGATAAAATAAAACGAGACAATGTGAATCAGTCATAATATAAAATAATTTTAGCTTTAATATGGTTTTCATTTTAATTAAATTTTAGAAAGAGAACTAAATGGAAATAACAGTATCTAACAGCACATTGCATCATTATGTTGTTGATTTTCATATATTTAAATTTTAGCAATGCCTTTTACAAAAACATATGTGTGTGTGTTCTTTTAATGCTAGAATTAGGAGGGATTTAGCTAAAACACGTTACCCAAAGGTATCATGGAAAGGCTTCATATATTTTTCTGAAGAAAATATTTTAGATAATATATATGATTGTTTTTAATATATAAAAAAATTAAAAACATTAAAAATCTAAACACACTAAGAGAAGTTTCCAAAGCGCATGTGCTAGTAAATCGTTTAAAGAAAAAAATAGAGTCCGTAAGCTTGAAAAAACACTTAAGAGTTAAGGAAATTAAAATTAGATGCCAAGGCATGATTTTTTCAATTAATTCAAAGGGTTAAAAATAAAACTGATACTGCGGTGTGTGAGATATTATCAAAAACAAACTACTAGTGCAGGAACACACTGGGAAACATGTATCAGAAGTTTAGAATTTTTCAAACATTTTTTTCTGATTCTCATACTGAGAGTACCAGTAATGCCCAGCTGGTGTTGCTTACTGGTTGAGCATTGACCTATGAAGCAGGAGGTCACGGTTTGATTCCCAGTCAGTGCTCACGCCAGGATTATGGGCTTGATATCCCGGTCAGGGCACATGCCTGGGTTTTGGGTTAGATTTTGTTTGGGGCACGAACAAAAGGCTACTGATTGAAGTTTCTCTCTCACATTGATGTTTCTCTCTCCCATCCTCTCTCTGAGCTTGTCCTTGAGTGAGGATGTAAAACAAAGCACACAAAAAGTAGACTCAATGCTTAAGATGTCTCAGCAGTAGCCTTTTTGATTGATGTGGTATAAAATGTTCCAGAATGAGAAGAGTTAGCGCCCCTCCACCTTGACCCAACTTGATTCTGGTCAGACAACTTTAGCTTCTGATCTCACCTAGGATAAGTCTTCAGGAAGGGCAAGGAAGACATCAGGGAGCCGCCCTCATTTATGACCTGACATTTCTTAGACTGTAATTATTTAAATTGTATCCTTACCTGAAGTAAGTAAGCATGGGAATGTGTGTCCTGAGGCCTCTTTTCTGCTGACACTCAAAGGTTAGGGCGGAGGCGCTTACAGAGAGCTTTGCCTTTTCCTGATTCAGTGGAGCATCCTATGATCCACGCTTCGCATTCTGTGCCAGAGACTTTACATTCAGTGTGAAAAGACGCATATGCCTTTTATAATTTTGAACAGCTATTAGACTGACACAAGTAGGAAGATGTAATATGGGAGATGCACATAATTCCTGAAAAAATAATTTCCACTTTAATTCTAATGTTCTGCATTAATCTAAGGCAGCAGAGATGCATGAAGGAAAGGTCACAGAAACAGAAGATGCATTTAAATGCTGCTCTAGTTATTTATACTCACTGAGCTTTGTCTAGTGATAAATCATGATAAGAAAAAAATTCTCTAATTGGAATCAAGATGTCAGAATCAAGAAAAATAGATATGTGAAAGCAACTTTAGGACTATAATGTCATGTATATGTAAGGAAAAGTTATCATTTTACTCAAAATAATAACTAATAAAAAATGAAATAAAAACACAATGATAGTTACCATTTCGTTTCTTATAAAGGGCTTGCAAATATATGTATTTACAACCAGAAGAGACCAAAAATATCATTATATATATATATATATATATATATTACTTGACAATTTTTTTGCCATTTAGAATACTATAAAGTTTTAAAAATATTTTATTATTAATTTCAGAAAGGAAGGGAGAGGTAGAGATAGAAACATCAGTGATGAAAGAGAATCATTGATCAGCTGCCTCCTGTACACCCTTTACTGGGGATCCAGCCTGCAACCCAGGCATGTGCCCTTGACTGAAATCGAACCTGTGACTCTTCAGTCTGCAGGCCGACACTCTATCCACTGAGCCAAACCAGCTAGGGCTACTATAAAGTTTTCTATTGTATTTTTTATTTAAAGCTCTAAGATTGTGGCCTATTTTTGGCCTAATTTTAATTGAAAGAAAAAGACTCTGTAATTCTTATATCATAAATGTAGACACCTAAAAGTACTATGTAATTCATAGTTGGGTACCTATAACTAAATGCATACATACACCATAGTATCAGCTTTAGAAAGACTTTAGTGATCATTGGTAACTAGAATAACTCACTTATTTTGCAGATGGGGAGGGCCAAAGAAGATGAATGACTTTAAGGTCATTGAATGGATGGCAAGGTCAGGATACTGTATCCTGACAGATGCAGTGGTGATGTGCTCTATGAATTTGTGAAAATCACCAAACTTCTGTCTTAGTTTCTCCAACTGTAAAGTTCAAATAATAGTATGTACTCGAGAGGGACTATGTAAGGGTCAGTTTAGGTCTGTGTTCTCCTCAAACAGGTACATCTTTAATACTCTGTACTTAAACCAGCATTTCCTTTATTTTAATATAATATAAAACTCATAATGTAAAAATAACAGCACAATGACAATGACATTTTCCTAGAAAATTTATTAAGCCAAGGTTCATTATAATCATGCCTTCTACTAAGCCATAAAACATTCATAGATGGACATGCACATATCATGAAATTTTAATGTGTCCATGAACATCTTTGGTTTAAAAACACACACCTTAAAAGACATTAATTTAATAGTATTAAGGATCTTAAATATTTTAATTTAAACTTCAATTTTGTGCAACTTCCACTGAGTTTACTGAATTATAGATTTGATGTTGATTTATTACTTTCCAGTTTGGGAAACGTAAGATGAAAACAATGAGGCAGTGTTTACTGATAGCAATGATGATAAAATTTCCATTTACAGTTGTTTTTATGTACTTTCTTATTATTATTTTTTTCTTTCTATTATAAAAATTTTCTGCCCTAACCAGTTTGGCTCAGTGGATAGAGTGTCGGCCTGTGGACTCAAGGGTCCCAGGTTCGATTCCGGTCAAGGGCATGTACCTTGGTTGCGGGCACATCCCCAGTGGGGAGTGTGCAGGAGGCAGCTGATCGGTGTTTCGCTCTCATCAATGTTTCTAACTCTCTATCCCTCTCCCTTCCTCTCTGTAAAAAATCAATAAAATATATTTTTAAAAAAATTCTTACTTGCCTTTTGCAATTGTTCTTCCAAGTAACCCCATGCTTAACCAATGTAATAGGTCCCCATTGAACATTTGTTGAATGAATGAGCACTCCAAAGTGTCACTCAGTCTATTCATATTATTTCACAATTCAGCACAAATGCATTTTTTAAAAAAATGTCCAAAAATTATCTTTCCTTCTTGCCTGAGATCAAAAGATATCTGTTTTCTGTATTTCTTAATTGTCATTTTAGTCATTTGGTTACTGAATTATTACTTAAAACTTAAAGTTGTCCCATTGGCTTACTGCCTAATAGAAGAGAAAGGCATATAAACCAGTAATTGTCATGCAGTATAGTAGATGCTAGGATAGTAATGTCCAAAGTACTATGGGAAAGGATATGATAAGCCAAGTCATTTTCTGTTGAATTCATGAAAGCTTTATAGTGGAGAAGCCATGAAAACAGCACCTTGTTACTGAAGAAGAATTATTTTGACAAATGAAAACTGACAGATCATTCATTTCATTCAGGGACCCTTATCAAAATGACATAAAGAGAAGGCAGCAGGAGGATATTGGGAATCATTTAAATTTATTGCTAATTTTATAATTTTTAAAATATGAAATGTGGAGACATGTACTTTCTCTTAATCTCCCTCTTCTTCCTTCTTTAATTCTCTCTTTTCTTTTTTTCTCTTTTCTCATTTTAAATGTTTTCTAAATAACTCTATTTCTACTTTACAATAATACTAGAGGCCCGGTGCACAAAATTTGTGCTTCAGGGGGTTTCCTTCAACCCAGCCTGCACCCTCTCCAATCTGGGACCCCTCGAGGGATGTCTGACTGCCGCTTTGGACAGCCCTCTCACAATCCAGGACTGCTGGCTCCCAAATGCTCACCTGCCTGCCTGTCTGATTGCCCCTAACTACTTCTGCCTGCCAGCCTGATCACCCCCTAACCACTCCCCTGCCAGCCTGATTGACTCTTAATTGCTCCCCTGCTGGCCCAATTGCTCCTAACTGCCCTCCCCTGCTGACCTGGTCACCCCTAACTGCCCTCCTCTGCCAGCTTGATTGCCCCTAACTACCCTCTCCTGCCAGTCCAATTGCCCCTAACTGCCCTCCCCTGCCAGCCTGGTCACCCCTAACTGTCCTCTCCTGCTGACCTAATTGCCCACAACTGCCTTCCCCTTCTGGCTATCTTGTGGCGGGCATCTTTGACCACATGGAGGTGGCCATCTTGTGTGTTGGAGTGATGGTCAATTTGCAGATTACCTCTTTATTGTATAGGATATTTCTTAGGGCATTGGTTGTATAAAGTTGGGTAGTCTATATTCCGACTTCTCTGTTATATTGCAAGTTCTCTAAAGCAGGACAGGAACCATATCATAATTTTAACCTTACAATATATTGCTGTTTTTATCCCTCCTACATTTTGAACCTGATTACAAGTACCTATATTATCTCTTTGCTTTGTACTTTCTCTGTTCTAAGAAGGTATTTGACAATTGCTGATTGAAGAACTTGTTTTTATTCATACATTATACCCAACAACTTATCACCAACACATTTTTGAAATTTTAAAAAAGGGGTAGGATAGAAGTTGTGAAATCATGACAATTGTACCAAGAAGAAACCAGAACAAATTAGCCAAAATCCATTACAATAAAAAAATTAAAGGTGTTTTATTATCAAAAATCTATTTATTCCTATATAAGTTTGCTAGTCTAGAATCATGATGAAATAGCACAAAGAGCATTTCAACAACAGAAATGTATTTTATTACAGTTCTGAACCCTAGATGTCTGAGATCAGAGTTGGCTTCCCCTAAGGCCCCTGTTCTTGGTTGTAAATGGCCATCTCCTCCCCTCTGCCTTCACATGGTCATTCTATGTGTATCTGTGTCCTAATATCTTCTTCTAAGGAGACCAGGCAAATTGGGATGGGTTCCACCTCAATGACCTCCTTAAACTGTAGTTACCTCTTTAAAGACCCTATCTCCAAACACATTCTGAAATACTGGGTGTTAGACCTTCAATATATGAATATGGGAATAATTCTGCCCTTAATACTCTCATTCAGAAGGAAGAAGACAATTGAACCTGCCTGAGAGCATCGTGGGAGTAGAGTGAAGGTGACTGACTTCCCTGGAAGTTTCTTAAGGAGCAGAATAATTAATGTAGATTTGTCTGGGAGGTGGTGGGAAGATAAGTCACATGATTAGATCCACTGGAAAAGGTGACTTAGGGCAAATGATATTGTTATATGATAATTACTTTCCAGAATATTAAAGGAAGAGGTGATGGCAGAAGTCATGCTTTCATTTGTTTGGTAGCAACATGATCTCTGCTGTTTCTATTAAGGCTTCAGTCCTTAGGCTGGCTTTCTATTCTCATTCCCTACTGTACCTTTTATTCTATTTCTGGTGCATTCCATTGATGCAATTGATCTGAATGCCAATAAATGCCTAGTGTTTACTGATTGGGAGCTGAAGTTGTCACTAAGGGCAATGGTAGGTTTTTAGTTCTCTATATATTTGAAGAAATATGAAAAACAAATTATGAAAGGCAGCAACTAAAATATAAAGAAAGGTATGTTTTCTCATTACAGTTTGAACAAAGGGTGTTAAATGAACCCAGGGCTGCCACTTACTCCTTTAATGGCATGGTTCAAAGTAAACTCACCCCCTCTAGTTAGTCTTTTATGGACTGCCTACACTGCCTGTACTATTCAATGGTTTGCAAGTGTGGCTCTTAAAGTCAGCTCAACCCCAGGCATTTCAGCCACCTGAAGTAAAGCACTATCCTGATCTCAACTTTATTGTCATAAATGACATCATGGGTGCAGTTTTCACTCTTCTTTTTTTTTTTAAATATATTTTATTGATTTTTTTACAGAGAGGAAGGGAGAGAGATAGAGAGTCAGAAACATTGATGAGAGAGAGACATCGATCAGCCGCCTCCTGCACATACCCCACTGGGGATGTGCCCGTAACCCAGGTACATGCCCTTGACCGGAATCGAACCTGGGACCTTTCAGTCCGCAGGCCGACGCTCTATCCACTAAGCCAAACCGGTTTTGGCTTCACTCTTCTTATAACTACTATAACTCAGTCTTCTTTGCAGTTACTGATAAAAATCATAGTATGGATTCTCCTCTCAAACATAAAAATTTCTTGTGTAAACATCAATATTTTAAACACACTGCTACCAAGTGCCAGACTACATAAATGTTTGCTTATTAATATTTCTTACTTTAGTAAGAAAATATTACTTTAGAAATGGATTTTAATAACTATGGTGTTAAATTTTAGCAAATCCTTCTTTTGTATCTTCTAGTCTTCCCTTTCTTACTCCCATTTCCTCCTTTTCCCTATCCTTTTCTTCCTTCCTTCCTTCCTTCCTTCCTTCCTTCCTTCCTTCCTTCCTTCCTTCCTTCTTTTCTTCCTGCCTTCCTTCTTTCCTTCCTTCCTTTTTTCTTTCTTTGTTTTTGTGAGCGTGTGTAAAATATAGGATTATTTATAACATTTAAGGATTTACTATATAGTAAGATTAGGTTTGATAGTCCACTTAAAATATCCATAATTAAAATATATTCGAGTATATCCAATTTGAATATTATAACAGGAAATACTGATTTAAGGTAACTGTATGTTCCCACATTGTAGAGAATTCCATATTTAAGAATGAGGCCCAGGCTAAAAAGCAAAAATTATGTTTTAAATATATTTTTATTGATTTAGAGAGGAAGGGAGAGGGAGAGAGAGATCGAAACTTTAATGATGAGGGAGATTCATTGATCAGCTGCCTCTTGCATACCCCACACTGGGACCAAGCCCACAACCTAGGCATGAGTCCTGACTTGAAATTGAACCATGGCCCCCTGGTTCATAGGTCGATGCTTAACCACTGACCCATGCCGGCCAGGCCAAAAATTACATTTTAGATGGTAAGCCAATGAGGATGACTGGAGCTTGCAGGCTATTTCTGATGGCAGCAGCTCCTGAAGGTTTGCATACCAGCAGTGAGAATTTTGTTATTATTATTATTTTTAATTTCCAAAGAAAATACAAGTGCCAAACCTTTTAAGAAAAAAAAAACAACAACACATAACAATTAAGGGAGATCACATTCTTCAGTTAAATTGAACATATACATGTTAAATTTTTGTTCTTGAATTTGCATTCAACAGTTCTACATAAATCCAGAAATTATGCAGATATTTTTATCAGCTGCCTTAACTCCTACTTCTCTCTCTCTCTCTCTCTCTCTCTGTCTCTTTCTCTCTCTCTCTCTCTCTTTTTTTTTTGGATTTTTAAGAATTTATTTTTTTACAGCAGTTTTACATTTACAATCAAATGGAGAGGTACAGAGATTTCCCATACTACCTGCTCTTTGCATTCATACATAGTTTCTCCCTTTATCAATATCACTCACCAGAATGGTATATTTTTACCAAAGATGAACCCTCATTGATATATCGTAATCATATGAAGTCCATAGTTTACCTTAGGGTTCATTCTTTCTGTGGTACCTTCTATGGGTTTGGACAAATATAAGTGACATATATCTAGCATTATAATATCAACAGCTATGCAAGAGATTAGAAAGAACTCTGGTGTTGTTTCCAGTGTATTATAAACTTGATGCTTACTGGTATCATAAGTTTTTTACTAACAAACAGGTAACTATGGTCAACAAATGAACTTAGGAGTGAGTTTAATGATTTTGATTAAAAGACTCCTATATTATATCATCAAAAATACTTTGTTTCTTCTATCCAAGATCCAACTCAACACTAGATTTTAATGTGACTTTCCGATAAAAATTAAAAATCAGCTAATCAGCAAATTTAATGCTCATCAGCACTAAGAGTTTTACCAGAACTGACTAAGGAAATAAAAATTAATAATGAACATTTTTCAAGTATATATCTATTTAGATATGCACAAATAATGTAATTAAACATTAAGAACAGTGGAAACATTTTGGAATGAGAGACTATTTCTAATAGGAAAGTGTAGAATTTGGAAAAAGGACTAATAAAAGATGGCCTTAATAGTTGTCCAGTTAGAAGTACCCTTGAACAGAGGCATGGTGAACATTTGAAGCAAGACAAAGTTAAAGATACCTTTAAATTATTGTGTGGCTACAGAGTATAAGACAGTGATATCTTGCATTGAAGGAGGTGTGGACAAACTCTGGAATGGACAGTATGCAAATATTAAAAAAAATGATTTCTGCATTTGGAGAAGCCATAGTGGAATTCCCAGTAAAAAATATATATATATATATTGTGTGCCAATTGCTGTGTATAAAATGGAAGGAAGGACTGGATTTGGATAAATATAGAGGAAATATGATATTGAATAGAAAGGTGAAATGGATAGAAGCAAACTTGTAAGGGATGCAATTTTCCAGTTTCTTGATTTTGAACACTGAAATTGACCTTGCTGGGATGAAAATTAGGGAAAAGAAGCCTGCAGAGGTTTAGAAAAGATTTGGATGTCCATTTCATCTTCTTTCTCATTAGATTTTAGGAGGACAATTCTGAGAATTTCAGAAATTCTGAGTATTTCAGAGCTAGAGAGATTTTTTTAAAAAAATCCAACTTGATTTTCCCACTTTTAAAAATGAGAGTGGGTAGCTTAAAGAAATAGAGGGTGAGAGGAATGGCACACATAAAGAAGGCAGCAGATAGTTTAGTTTAGCTGGGATGTATGAAGAGATGTACCAAGCATTAAGTGGTAGACAAGAGGTAGATCCGGAAAGGACTTGATTGCCTTGCCCAATAGTTTGGTTTTGATCCTGGCAGGGAGGAGGGAACCCCTAAAGCAGGGTGGCGTCCAGTGCCTGCTCTATACGAGTGGTACAGAGTGAGACACAGCCTTAGACAAGACTTACCGAAATGTGAGTTGGTACCATTGCTCAATCTGTTTAAAACCCAAGAGTTCTTAACTGATTACCTTCACTAGTTTGATGAACTTCTCACACTCTTTAGTCTAATATAATAGGCAAAACTTGGAATGCTACAATAGAGATCCCTTTACCCCACCCAATATAATTCATCAAAAACTTCAACAATTTATCGACATTGGGTTGCGTCTCCTATTTTATTAAAACACACACACACACACACACACACACACACACACACACACACACTACCAGATAACTAAAACAGTTCTGATGGGTCCCTGGCCCAAATGTTCCTTTAAAGGATTGTTTTTTGGGGACTGGAGCTCATAATGTTAATCAAAGGTCAAAGAAAGACCCCATGGACTGAAGTTTGACAAATGAAACATATGTTTTCACAAATGCTGTTGTTTTTCAAGAGGTTTCACTGATGAGAAAAACAAAGTTGGAAGGTGTAAAATCGTCCCCTTAATAGGTTCATTGTCTCAGCTTTGTATTTAGATTCTCATTTGCCAACACTAAAGTGATCAGGTAAATTATTGCAGTTCTTGAGTACACAGCATAATTTTAAAGATAGCATCATGTATTTGGGGCTGAAAAGTAAGACTAAGCAGAGAAGGATGTTTAGAATTGAATGCAGGTAGTTTTAAAAATCCTCAAAAATCTGCCTTAGTGAAATTATTCATCCATATCATTTGAAATCTAAATTGAACATGGCTGTGTTTTTAAAGCGCTGTTTGTATGTGACTCAATTTTACCAAAAATAAAACTTGGCTTGTTAGCAAAGCAATCAGCAGAAATGATGTGAGTACAGTTTAATAATCAAAGTTGTCCACAGACCTGGGAGGATTTATATACAAAACATTCGCCATGGTAGAAGCCTGGCTGTGGTGCTTCTTACCCAAAATTTGAGAGTATATCCAAGGATTTGTCATTTATTCTTAAAATAATCCAGTGAATTGATGGCCTTTTGTATGACCTTTAAAAAAAATCTGAGCAGTGACTAAAGAATAGCAGATAATTTCCTTATTCATTCCTTTGTGTGCTTACTAGTACTTGCTCTATGTCATAAAACTATGGTTAGTTAGTTCATTGACAAGAAAGTTTGTGTTAAAGAGATTAGATAAGGTCAAATCCAGACACTTGCTCAGTTGTTATTCTCTTTCCTCCATCCTTTCTTTTTTCAATCCTTTTTTTAGGAATGCTGGCTGGGCTCAAGCATTATATACTGAAAATCAGCTAATCTCAAGCAAGGGTTAGAATAAAAAAAATCAAATTCCTGAGCTACTGATGAAATAGAGCTGGAATAAGTAGCTGTTTTCTACACAGGACCAATATGTAAATATTGTAGTCTTTGTTGGCCATGAGGTCTCTGTCACAGCTGTTCCATATTCCATAGCCAATACTTGAACAAATAGGCATGGCTGTGCCCCATTGAAATTTGATTCCCAAAGCAGGCAGCAGGCTGACTGGTAGACCTGAGATTCCAATGTTCATGGAATGGTCGGAGATGGTGAGGTAAGCAGATGGCTCTGGGGCTCAATTCCCAGCTCCTTTCCATTTAAGCCTCAGCAATATTTCAATTACTTTATGTATGAATGTATATATTGCTGTTTGTTTCCTGATTTGAGTTATTATAAGGATAAAATGATAAGAATGAATGTACCTATTTCAACTTCATACTATCTCTTTATAAATCTTCATAAGCGTATTATATTCTATCACCACTAATCTTTGGATAGTTATACTCTTCTTTGTATATAACTTCAGAGTGTAGCAGTATGGCCATTCAGAAAGCAGAGATCACTTATGTAATAGCAATGGCCCTCATCATGTACTAGCAATTCATATACATCAATAATCAATTTGATTTATTTCTCCATTTTTGAATATTCTTTCAAACAGAAAAAAATGACACAGGATCACTAAAATGAGAAGTCCAACACTAGAGATTTAGTGGTAGAATAAAAAAGAGAGAGAATCTGTATTTTCTTATCACCTAAGGCATTGCAAGAACAAGATTTCTTAAATTAAAAATAAGTAAAATACAGACCGCCAAAATTGTCATATGCATACAGAGAAGACCTACTTGCTTAGAGTAAGAGTATTTTTTTTACAATATAGAGGAATTTTTCTCTAATTTGCTATATGAATAATTGTGTTGTTGAGAAATATTTTAAGATTGTTAATAAGATAACAGAAGACAGGAAAATATTTTTTGTAAGATAGATTTTTTTCTTCCCAGTTTACTCCAAACAACAATCCTAGAGCTTTTTGTAAGAACGTAACCCATGTCCCTTTATCTAAATTTACTTTTTCTGTGTAAGTGGCATTATGGATCGGTGTTATAGGTATTTTTTTTAATCTTTAAATTCTTTATTAGTTACGGTATTACAAATGTGTCCTCATCCCCCCCCATTAGCTCCCCCCCACACACACACACACACTCATGCTCTCATCCCCCTGTTGTCCATGTCCATTGGTTAGGCTTATATGCATGCATACAAGTCCTTTGGTTTATCTTTTCCCCTTACCCCCACCCTCCCCTACTTTCCCTCTGGGGATTAATAGAATATGTAGGATATACTAATATTACCTTGGTGTGAAAACTGCTTTTAAAGCCACATTAATCTTGTGGCATTCTTCACCCATCTTGCTTTCTCTGATGTGGCTTCTGGGCCATCAGTTAACCTTCTTTCTGTGTAACTAATGCTTCCAAAGCTTCCAGAATAACCATGTTTTATGACTTGAAGATTTTACCAAGATTGAGTATTTCAAGTAAACACTCTGTACTTGCTCATATTCTCCTCTACTGATGTTTATTTTGGAAAATGATATTTTTTCATTTTTTCTACTATCATACAATACCACACACAGACCCACATGCAGATAGTTGATGGTGAAGGGGAGATTAGGAATAAGAGGTATGTGTCCTCATGGAGAAGGATTCCAATTTTATTTATTTTTTAAAACTTATCTTTATTGTTGAATGTATTACAGATGCCCCCCCTTGTTTTCCCTATTGACCCCTTCTAGCCTGCACTCATCCTGGCCCCAGGCCTTCACCACACTATTGTCTGTGTACATGGATTATGCATATATGGATATACTTCCTTGGAATATGCCTTCCCCAAACTTTTTTTGTCTAAAGTCAAAGTTTATTTTAAAAACTACAGTAGAATATTACACAGAGTCTGGAAAGTGTTGGTCTTGTTGGGAACTGATTTTCAGCATGTCTGGAATAAATCTTCTTTACAGTGTTAGAGGAAGAAAGGATGGATAAAACCATTTGGGATAGTACTGTAGAAAATCTTAAGAGTTTGTAAGATTGGAATTTAAAATTGGAATGCTTAATCCTGAGAGATTAACCAAAGAGACTTTAAACAGAAAAGTTTGGGAAAAGCATATCCCAGTGACCCAGGGTCATCTGTGTATTCCTCTAAGGCAGAGGTTCTCAACCTGTGGGTCCCGATCCCTTTGGCGGTTGAACGACCCTTTCACAGGGGTCGCCTAAGACCATCCCACCTATCAGATATTTGCATTATGATTCATAACAGTAGCAATATTACAGTTATGAAGTAGCAACAAAAATAATTTTATGGTTGGGTCACAACATGAGGAACTGTATTTAAAGGGCCAGAAGGTTGAGAACCACTGCTAAGGGATTAGAACTGTAAAAGTCTCTGATTCAAAAAGACCTAGGAACCAGAGATTCTTTAATTAGGGAGCATAAATGAATATTCTCTGCTACTCAATACACTTCTTAATATTATAATAAATACTCTCAATTTTATATATAATAAATATCCTTAGCTGAGGCATCATAAATGGAATGAGGTTCAGTTTTTTCATGCTCTCTCTATGAACTGTGAAATTAGATGATCTAAAATAATGGAATGAATGGGCCAGACAGCTAAGACTGAGCCAGTTTCTCCCAGCTATCATCTATTAGAAAGGATGAGGAACTCTTGAAAATATTGGATAGCATCAGAGTATTTAAATCTGAATCTGGTAGTGTATCACTGAGCAATCTCCAGTGATTCTCAAAAGTCAAAAATGCATAAGATAATAAAATAAGGCAGGTAGTATGTGCAACATTTACCTTTGAGAGCCATGATAAATGTTCTTTCCAAAACTTTGGTCCTATAAAAAAAAAGCCCTAGGCAGTTAGCGGTCCCCCCCTTTACTTGTTAATCCTGAGCTACTTTAAAAAAAATTAAAAGGCAAATGCCTCTTTATATATACCATAAATAATGTATAGAGACTAGTTTTCTCAGAAAATGGAAAATGTTATTGAAAATCATTTAAAAATTTTATAGTTTATCCAGTGGATTCAAATTTGCACATTCCTATGCCACAAAATACCTGATATTAAAGGACTATTTCTCTGACTTTTTATTCCACTGAGGTGTGACTCTATTTCCAAGCCAGTTCCTTACATTTTTCTGTTAACTAAAGGACATTAAGCTAGAAGGTCAAAGACCTAACTTGCACCACGTAGGGACTATGCAGATATTCAGTTCATTACCATTCAGGGTTTTGGTTTCTCCCCTTGATGTAGACTTTTTATCTACCCAGTTAAAAATTCTGGAGTGGTTAAGTTCTTCTGCATGCACCTCAAAGAGATTTAAGTGGCTATACTAATAGTTTTATCTTTCTGGACACTATCCTGATTCCTTCTTTGTCATCCAAGGGGCTTTTGAGGCAAGGGGAGGACTGTCTTTAAGAGGTGAACCTGGACATTTTTATCTAAGTGGATAATTTGAGAAACCACCCAAAAGAAAAGAATGCCCATAAAGAAAGAAGTCACTCTTTACTCTCAAAGCTCTATTCCCTAAACTATTAATTTAAGCAACTATTTCCCTTAGAAATTAGATTGAGGTTTTAACAGTGTTCACTAAAGGAATAGGTCTTTGGTCATTTGCTCCTCCATAGAAATCAGCCACTAAACACAGGACTCAGGTTTTCTAAGGGACATGCCCTTAGCCAACTTATGCAATAGGAAACACTAACTTTCTTGAGCTCTGTGTACTCTTTGGAACCTTATACACTCCATGAACCAGTCTTGATAGATTAACTTGGTGGTCACTACACCTAAATCTTCCTTAATGTAAGGTAGGCAGAGGGAGACATATATTGAAAACACTAACACATTGCATGAATAGAATGAGTCAGAGAGAGGCGGTATGGAAATCCTTATAATAAACCTTATACTGTTCTCACAACATTTTATTTTTCAATGAGCATGGTGTGGGCATACCAAATATATATTTTATCTTTCTTTCCTCTTTAAAAACCAGGATCAGCTCAACTCAGCATTAGCCATCTTCCTAATTACTTCTAGGCAAACCTTATAGCTCACAGGTCCAAAGTTACCCAGATGTCCTGTGCATTGAAGAGATTGTTTCTTACAATGAAAAACAAATAAGGTGCAATGGAATAAAGGAAATGATTTACTATTCACTGGTTCAGGTTCAATAGGTTCTACCTAGGCTATTTGCCTTTTGAGACTTGTACACAGTAATCTGAAGATGGAATTGACTTCGGTGAATTGATTTTTGCAGATTGGAATATCTTGAAGGGTATATTACTTTCAAAGAGGTATTTATAATCAATCTCTAATTCAAAATCTAGCAAAATTTCTCAGTCTTAATTCTTAGTTTTATGCTTTAAAAACATCTTCATTGGTAAATTTTGCTTTTCCTAATACCCTGGTTGAAATAGAATCTTTAATAATGCTTTTAAAATAATCAACTGTGACAAATAATGTGAACTAGCATACTGTGGAATGGCATACCTGCCCCCACACAGAACCTTGGGTAGTACTTTCTAAGACATGACTGATTCCCTCCCTGGAGTTCCTTCCATATTTTCTGCTAACACATGAGACTTTTGTGCTGTCACATCACTGCTGTTTTGTTTTGTGGGTTTTTTTTAATATATTTTATTGATTTTTTACAGAGAGGAAGGAAGAGGGATAGAGAGTTAGAAACATCGATGAGAGAGAAACATCAATCAGCTGCCTCCTGCACACCTCCTACTGGGGATGTGCCCGCAACCAAGATACATGCCTTTGACTGAAATCAAACCTGGGACCTTTCAGTGTGTAGGCTGATGCTTTATCCACTGAGCCAAACTGGTTAGGGAATATCACTGCTGTTTTATTCAGAGCTTGGGGATATCTCACTTGCTCTTTGTCCCCAGATCTTTTTTCATAAGTACTATAAATATTGTGTCATGTGTGTTTTCTTTGGATTTAGTCCTGGAAGAACATCCCTAATTTGCTTTGTCATCTCTCTACTTGCTCCCACAGAGAATGTCTTTAACAAGCCACGGGCTTTCAAACTGGTATCTGCCATATAGTTAGTGAAGAAGGTTCAAAGATCCTAGGCTAGGCCCCGCCCTCAGTCCTACTCACTGCAAAATCAAATAGGAGAGGTAAGTGGTGATTTTGATAAGTTGCTGGAGGCTGGGTGTGGACCACACTAGCTTGAGAGTGAGAAACTACTTCACTCTTAGGAAGAGCCTCACAATTTCACAGGCTTTGTGTCCAGGTACTCCACTGGGTTCTCATGGAAAGAGCTAAGAAAAATCTTTCCTCCTCTATGGAGTGGCAGGAGAAAAGTGACTATGTTGAAATACTCAAAGAGCATTTACCATAACAAAAACATACTCTTTGGAAACACTTTGCCAGAAATTACCTCACCTACACAGAAACCCAATTACCCAACTCCAGCCCCCTTAGCCATTCTCTTTCACTTTAGGTGGGGAAAAAGAGAAAAAACACTTGTGAAAGTCATAGCACAAGGACACAGGCTCACTATTAGAATAACATTTAATCATAAAATTATATAATTCTTTCCATTCCCCACAGTTACTACCACATCAACAGTGCCCCACCAAAATAACAGTGATAACAGTTGAAAGAGTTGTGAAGCAATCTATATACTTTTGGTTGGGGTGACACTGGTTCACAAAACCATACAAGTTTCAAGTGTACAACACAACAAAATATCATCAGCACACTGCATCGTGGGACTATCACCCCAAGCAAAGACTCTTTCCATCTCCATACCCAACTTTGCCCACCTCCACTTTCCCCCATCCCCCTTTACCTCTGGCTAGTACCACACTGATGTCTGTGTCCACGTGCTATGTATATATGACTTTTGCTTACACCCTTCACCTTTTTTCAGTAGTACTTACGAAAATCTAAAGACAACAAAAATGACAAGGAAATAAAAGAGGACAATGGAGGAATTTAGAGCATCTAGCAACTATAGCTACAGCAAAAACTAAACACAGTCCAGCCCAGCCAGATTAACACCAAACCTCACGTTAAAAGTCTATTTATTTCAGTTTCTGTTACCTGAAATATCATGCCCAGCTATTGACAATAAATTAAAACATGCAATGTCATAGGGAACAAAGCAGTCTTATAGGACAAAAAAGGGGAGGGGGATGATATCTGACTCAGATATGGTGAAGATTTCAGAATTATTAGGCAGATAACTTACAATAACTGTAATTAGTAGGTTAAAAACTCTAATAGAAATAGGAAACAACATGCCTACTGAAAGAACTCCAAAAGGACAAAAATGAAAAATTTTAACAATAATATGAATAATGTATAAAATAAATGCCCATGATTCCATATTAGTGTACATAAATGGTTGAATAAATACATAAATAGTGGAGAATAGACAAACTATACAAATAATTTCAAAAAATCTATGTACATGATTTCCCTTCAAGGAAGTGAAATCTAACTTCCACTTTCTTAGTAATATCTGTGAATAGTGATTTTTTCCCCAAGAAATACTGCATTGATAGGGAAAAATAAGTAATTGTACAGTGGAGAAATGAAAAAAACACTACCCCAACCAGTCATTCAAGGTTAATATCAGCTATAAGTCATGTTGATAGCATATGCCTTTGACATGACATTATGAAAATGGCATTTTATCTCTTTGGTCTTCTTCAAAACTCAGATGCCAATCTAATCATGAGAATAATATCCGAAAGAAGCCACTGATATTCTACAAAATACATGACCAGTAACCTTCAAAGTTGTCAAGATCATCAAAAACAAGCAAAGTCAGAAAAACTGTTTCCAAAACCCAAAGAAGACATGCCAACTAAATGCAATATGATATCCTATAATAGAAAAATAGAGAATATTAGATTTAAAAAGTGAATGAAATATAGACTTTAGTTAATAATAATGTATTAATAGTGATTATTTAGTTTTGACAAATGCACCACACTAATCTAATCTAATAAATGAGAAACATGCAAATTGACAATACCTTCACTATGCCCCAAGCCATGCCCACCAGCCAATCAGAGCGACTATATGCAAATTAACCCAAACCAAGATGGTAGCCAGCAGTCACGGAGCTGGAGCAAGCAGGAGACTTGGTTGCCCCCGTGATAGAGGAAGCCAAGCTTCTCACCTGCCCTGGTCGGCTGTGGCCTCTGCTCAAGGCAACAAAGTTTCAATTATAGAAGATAAATAAACCCCAGATAACTGCTTCCAGCCAGCTTCCACTGGGAGCTTGGGTGGCTGGGGGCTGTGGCCAGCCTGAAAACAGCCATCAACCCCTCACCCAGGCTGGCCAGGCACCCCAGTGGGGACCCCCACCCTGAAGGAGCTGTAGCAAGCCTGTAAGCAGCCATCAGTCACTCACCCAGGCTGGCCAGGCACCCTAGCAGGACCCCCCTTCCTGAAAGGGGTATGGCCAACCTGAAAATGGTCCTTTCCCCCTCACCCAGGCTGGACAGGCACCCCAGGGCGGACCCCCGATCAAGGACACCCTTCAGAGCAAACCAGCCAGCCCCCACCCATGCACTGGGCATATAATAAAAAGGTGATATGCAAATTGACCATAACAGCAGAACGACTGGGAATGACCGGTCAGCATGACACACACCCACAAGCCGGGCTGAGGGCTGCCAGTACAATGGTGGTGGTGGGAGCCACTCCCACCTCCTCAGCAGCACTAAGGATGTCCTACTGCAGGTTAAGCCTGCTCCCTGCTGGCAAGTGGACATCCCCTGAGGGCTACCGGGCTGCCAGAGGGATGTCTGACTGCCAGCTTAGGCGCAATCCACCAGGGAGCCGGTCTAAGCTAGCAGGTGGGCCTCCCCTGAGGGGTTCCAGTTTGCGAGAGGACACCGGCCAGGCTGACGGACCCGCCCCCCCACCCCCCCAGGTGCACAAATTTTTGGCAACTGGGCCTCTAGTATGTTATATAATTGGGGAAGCTGGTTAAGATTGCATAGAAATTTTGTTCTTATTGGTAATTTTTCTTATAAATCCAAAACTATTATAAAATGCTTATTTTAAAAAGTCAACCTACATAAACATGATGATAATCTGAAATAGCCTACAGTCTGGTTAAAAGTTTGTTATGATATTTGTTCCTTTAAGACTCATTTTTTTAGTTCCAATAATTTACAAATAAGTTATTCTTGGCTCTGAAGAGTAAGAGAAAAACAAGATGAAATATGTTGATATCCCTATGAAGGCAATATTTTATTCAGTGGCATATAGTAAGGAGAAGGGATCAAGAAGAAAAAGAAAAACATGAGTAGCAATAAATAAAATTAAAATTCAGTAAGACGATAGACCTTGGCTTGATGGAGTAATCATGAAAATTTTCTCTGAGACACAATGAACTAATATCTGAAAGATTTAAAAAGCAAGCCATGCAAATATATAGTGAGGAGTGATTTCTGGTAGTAGCAATAGACTACATGGATACTAGGATGAATGGAGTTTGTTATGTTTGGAAAAGAGTCACAAGGGCAGTGTGGGTAGAGGAAAATTGGAAAGATGGATGACAGAGGATGGAAGAGGAAGAGAAAAAGAGATATAGGGGGAGAAGGGAAACAAATACAGTGAAGAGAAGAAGGAAAATATGAATGAACTCAAAGAGATGAATCAAAGGAATATTATGTTAAAGTCATGAAAGCAATATTTGCATTTTATTCTTGAGTGCAATGAGTAACTTTTAAAGGATTTTAAAAGAGTATTAAATAACTTCAAATTTGTACCTTTGAACTCTTGTGCTTTCCCCCCACCCCCTCATTATGTTTCAATTTTTCTTATCTCTGTCCCTTCATCAACCCTTTAAGAGCAATAAAATAGCAAGGCTGATTAGAATTACATATATAACAAGAGTAAATAGGCTTTAAATTAGCTTTTAAGTTAAGTTCATGAGGTTCAGTGAATTAATTATGACATCGATTTGGCCACTCATAAATCTATTTTTAATTTTCTTTCTGGGTGGTTCCTTCAGTGATTTAAAATAAAAAAGATCCACACAATGGTCTACTCCCATATCAAAGTCAAATGTTATGTTAAATGCCTATTTATTTTGAAGACTATGTATAATTATTTTCACAAAGCCTGATCCATATTACTCAATATTTTTTTCACTCACACTACCAGTGGAAAATGGTTTTAGCCACAAGAGTCAAACACTTTGGTACAAAGTAAGGTAACAATAATAGCAATAAGACACTGCTTAAAGGTCACTGGCTTAATATCTTTGGAAAATTAATTTGATGTGGAAAGCAAAGGTTCAAAAGAAAAACATATGTACCAAGATTTAGTTGGAAAAAATACAGCAAGGCAGAAAGTAGACACTAGGAAAACTGGAAAAGGGTAATTAATTATGTCTTCTTAAATGCAGCCCTAGGGTAAAGGCAATAGAAAAGATGATTGCTGTTTTCTTTGCATTTCTCATTTATTCCTAGTTTTAAGCATTTGGCAAATTAGATGAAATGGTATAATTTACAGGATTCTTTTAATTTCAATTTATCCAAAAAATCATCATTTATATTTCTTATGAAGGGTGACACACCCATCTACAAATCTTCTAAGCCTTTAATGCTATATATTGTTTTCTTTAAAAAAAATACACTTATTGTTCAAAGTATTTTTCTCCAATGAACCCCCCTACACACCTCATTTGCACCCCCCAGGTCTTCATTGCACTATTATCTGTGTCCATAGGTTATGCATATACATTTTTTAAACTGTCTCCTCCTACCCACCCTACTTCCCTTTGAGATGAATTCATCTATTCCATGCTTCTATGTCTCTGGATCTATTTTATTTATCAGTTAATTTTTTTCTTTAGATTTCACATATGAGTGTGATCATATGATACCTGTCTTTCTTTGACCGGCTTATTTTGCTTAGCATAATACTCTCCAGGTCCTTCCATGCTGTCTCAAAGGGTAAGAGGTCCTTCATTTTTATAGCTGTATAATATTGCTTGGAGTAAATGTACCACAGCTTTTTTATCCACTAATAATCTGGTGGGCTCTTGGGCTGTTTCCCAAGCTTAGCTATTGTAATTAATGCTGCTATGAACATACAGGTGCATACATTCTTTCTGATTAGTATTTTGGAATTCTTAGGATTTATTCCTAGAAGTGGTATCACAGGGTCAAATGGCAGTTTTATTTTTAATTTTTTTGGAGTGTTTTGTTTTGACATCTATATTCTTTAAATCCTTATGAGGGATGAATATATAATATGCTATTGCTTATAAGGAAAATGCATTCTCCCAAATGCTGTTTAATCTCTCTGAGGCTCATACAGCAGGCTAAAAATGCTAATACCCATCAAGAGATTTTTTTAAATAGTGTTATATTTGGATAACTATATGACTGCCAATCTACGTTTTTCTGGAGAATTGCACACAAAATCACAATCCTTTAGATTGGTAGAGTCTAGCACAGGTTTTGTAATCTATTCTTGTGTCCCTCTGGTCGTAGAAAACATATTTCCCTAGGTCAGTGGTCAGCAAACTGCAGCTCGCGAGCCATATGTGGCTCTTTGGCCCCTTGAGTGTGGCCACGAAGTTTCAATTGCACTGTACATGAGCACCCACACGTGGTATTTTGTGGAAGAACCACACTCAAGGGGCTGCAGTTTGCCAACCACTGCCCTAGGTTATTCATGCTACCTTTGCGTAGAACTTATTTAACAAATGTTATTTTCCAAATTTTCTTCTGATTTCTTAGACGTCATCCAGATAGATCTATTTTAATGTTGCCATTGTCATTTTGTCCCTAGGCTAATATCCTCTTTCAACAGTTCTTTATATGATATGGTATAAAGTCATCACACAAGTTAAATAAATTGTTTGTACAGTAAATATGTACATTTAAGGTTAATATATACATGGTGGGGAAAAAGTAGATTTACAGTTTGAGTACACAAAACATTCTTGTATTATTATTTATTAATTATTGTATTATTTTCCATATGAACATCTGTAAACCTACTTTTTCCCGATCCTGTATATGTGGGTCTGTGTCTGCACTGTTTATTTTACTGCATTCATTGATTTGCCCCTCACACCAATAGCACTTTTTAATCTCTGTAAATTCATGACATATACAGATATTGGGTAACACTACTTCTCCCTTTTAGTGGTTCTTTAATGTCATCTTGCCCATATTTGGTCCTTTCCATTTCCATATAAAATTTGAAAAGCAGCTCATTAGTTATCTCAAAAGAAATCTAGGGTTTTTAATTGATATTGCATTGAATTTTACAGAACAAAATGGAAAATTGACACTTAACATTTTGAGTCTACAATTCAGGAACATTGCTTATCTCTTAAATTATTTAGGTCTTCTTATTGTCTCTCCAGGTGTTTATGCAAAAGTATTTTAAATACAATTATTTTATTTCAAAAAATTATTATGAAAAAAAATCCAAACATATCAAAGATGATGTAAATTTACCTCATTTTAATATATATGTACATTTGCTCATAAGAAACATTTGAAACTCCAGTTGCAGAACCATAACTCTTCACTTTTTAATATTAATGTTTCATCATAAATCTTCTAAAAGCAAGGCCAGTACATCATGCCAGTACAATTTACCAGGATTTTTCCATGTGTAAGACACTATTTTTTTCTAAAATTGTTAGACTGAAAATCAAGGACATCTTATAAATACATGGAAGACAGCGAACAATAAAGATGCATGCCTTAGCTGCCCATACCTTGTCAAACAGGCCTCCTCCAATCATGAGCCTTATAGTTACTGATGTCAGCAGATGCAGTAATTGGAGGTGGAGGTAGAGAGTGCACAGATGCAACAGGGACCAGAGCATTCTGAGCCCATAAAGATGTCAAAAAATAAAAAGAAAAATGCCAGTAAGCAATTGTCTTATTCTGCAAAATTCAAACTGAATGTAATCAACTATATAAAAGACCCAGGAAAGAGCTGCAGAGAAAAAAAATTAAACCTCCTCCCACTGAGTGTATGATAAGACAGTGGAGAAAACAGGAAGAACAACTTCTCAAGATGCCAAAAAAAGAAGAAAGCCTTAAGAGGAAAAACCAGCAGAATGTGTAAACTTGAAACAGAGGCTTAAGACTTGGATTATGGAGCAGCACCAGAATGGCTTGTGTGTGTCAACCAAGCTTATTCAGTCTCAGTCAAGAATGTTTGCAAGTGAAATGAACATTATTCATTTTACAGGAAAGCCAAAATAGTGCTTCAATTTCATGAGGAGAGAAGGGTTGGCCATAGAACCAAGTTAGCTCAGCAAATGCCACCAGTTTATGAGGATGATCTGACATATAGAGACAGTGACTCAGAAGACAGCAGTGATACAATAGAAGTTGAAGAAATTGATATGTCTGGAACTAATAGTGATGAAGAGAGCAGTGATTCAACAGAGGCTGAATAAAGTGATATGCTGCATAATATCATTGTACTGGTATGTAAACATTACCTGCGGTAATTACTAAATAACATTGTGTTCTGTTTTATTTTTAAGATATTGATTTTTTACTTTGGGGTTGGAAAAGTAGGGGACAACTTATACACAGAAAAATATAGTGCACATTTAAGATATTTAACATCCTATCTAATAAAGAGGGACTATGCTAATTGACCCTCATACAACTACAAAGATGGTGGCACCCACAGCCAATAAGGTGGGGATATGCTAATTGACTGCCCCTCCCTCAAAGACGGAGGCACCCACAGCTACAAGATGGCTGACAGTGGAGGGCAGTTATGGGTGATCAAGCCAGCAGGGGAGGACAATTAGGGGCAACTGGGCTGGCAGGGGAGGGCAGTTGGGGGTGAACAGGCCAGCAGGGGAGGGCAGTTGGGGGCAATTGGGCAGGCATGGGAGCAGTTAGGTGTTGATCAGGCTGGCAGGGGAGTGTTTAGGGGGTGATCAAGCTGGCAGGCAGAAGTGGTTAGGGGCAATCAGGCAGGCAGGCAGGTGAGTGGTTGAGAGCCAGCAGGCCTGGATTGTGAGAGGGATGTCCAACTTCTGGTTGAGGCCTGATCATAAGGCCTCAACCAGAAGTCAGACATCCACCAAGGGGTCCCAGATTGGAGAGCTGTTCCATCCCCTGAGGGGTCCTGGACTGCGAGAAGTTCAGGCCGGGCTGAAGCCCCCCCCCCCAGTGCACAAATTTCATGCACCGAGCCACTAGTCATTAATAATGGCATCTAATATATTTGTCCTATATTAAAATTTCCCATTTATTAAAAAAATATGTGTTATAGCATTCTATTTTCTAGGATCTAATCAAGATTTATACTTTGTTCAGTAAATATTTTATAGTTTGTGTGTGTGTGTGTTTCTTGTACAAATTTTGCATGTATTTGTTATGTGTTCTAATGTATTGAATGTTTTCCTAACGTATAGTTAATTATCTGAATTTGTATCATTTTAACATTGAGACTTTTATATTTTCTATATGAATACTTGATTTGTGATACTGTAGCTTGGTTGGTAAGGAATAAAATTAGTTAAATTAGTTATCCATGCATAGAATAAATTAGACCATTCACAAAAACTAGTAATAGATATTAACTTCTGATTTTATAGATCTATATATGAAAGATAAAAATAAAAATATAGGTAAAATATTTCATGACTTTATGCTTAGGCAAAGTATTCTTAAACAAGACCCAGAAGGTAGAATCATAACAGAGATTGAAAAATTAGATTAAATTAAGCATAAAGATTGCTAGTAAATAATTAGGGGATACAAATCCAAGTCATAATAAGAGAAATTTTTTAGTATAAATATGCTAACCAATGTAAAGATACATTGTCTCTCATTCTAGTATTTCTATTTTTCACCAAAAATAAAATGTCATAAAATAATGTTGGTTCCCAAAATAAAGGCCTGAAGGTCTTGACAAATTATGCTATAAATGAACCGTCCAAATAAAGATAAAGTGCTATTTAGTTTAATATTAATGTTATAATAATACATTTTCTAGGCCATTCTTTTTCTCTATATTACCAACCTGGGCCATCTAGAAACCTTGACTAATTAAATCAGATTATTTATGCCTCTCACTTGGGTTAACTAATGACTTTTTAAAAAATCAAATGTAATAGAGTAACATTAATTAATATATAAGTTTCAGATATATGAAAAAGGGCCAATGACTTTTAAAAAAATGATTTTTAAGGTGATACAAATCTAAGATCTAAGTATTATGCATACATTGTCTTTAATCCTCACATGAATCCAATTAATCTTTTTAATTCTCACCCAGGACATGCTTACATGGTTACATAGATAGATAGGAAGGAATGGGACAGAAAGAGAGAGAGAGAGAGAAACATCAGTTTGAGAGAGAAGCATTGATTGGTTGCCTCTTGCACATGCCCTGAACAGGAATCAAAACTGAAACCTAGTTATCTGCCCTGACCAGAAATGCAACCTGCAATCTTTCCATGCACAGGACAGTGCTCCAACCAACTGAGCCACACGTGCCAGGGGTCTGACTAGTGTTTTTGTAAGAATGAAAACTGTGGTTCTATAAGTAGTATAACTAAGAAAATCAAATGCCTATAAGGTTTCAACTGAGTGAGTAGAGGAGGTGATAAAAAAAAAAAAAAGCAGAACCAGAAAAAGCATACATGTTCTTTATTAAAAAGGCAGCCTTTACAAAGCACCTGTGGAGAATTATTACAATTCAAGCCCTATATATTTTTAATTTAATTTATTTGAGTTACATTTGTCAATAAAATTATATAAGTTTCAGGTTTAGAATTCCACAGTACATCATTGGTAGATTGTATTGTGTGTTCATGTTGAATACCCAAAGTTGACATTGAATACTCTTCCATCACCATTTATCCCCCTTTACTCTCTTCTACCTAACTGCACACCTCTTTCACTCTGGTAATCACTATACTGGTGTTGTGTCTGAGTTCTATGAGTTTTTTTTTTTTCTTAATTCCTTCACCTATTCCACCAAGTCCACCAACTCTTATGCCCCCATGTATTTTTTTAAAGCACCAAATTATTTTTTATTCAATGTTGAGAAAAGGCAAGGATATTTGTAAACAGGATGTGAGATGAAGTAAAACAATTGTGTTTTGTTCAAATATGTGCTAGTAACAATTTAAAGGTAATGCATAAAGCAGCACACACACACATTTTTTGGTATGACATAAACTGTGAAGGCAGATGCAAATATCTATATATATAAAAGGCTAATATGCCAAGTATCCCCTCTGGAGTTTGAACAGGAGACCAGGAGTTCAATTGCTCACTATGATGTGCACTGATCACTCGGGGGCGGGGCAGAATGATGGAAGGCCCCAGCTGGTAGCCAACAGCCAGAAGGCCCAGATCAGGCCCGATCACTGGCCAAGCCTAGGAACCCTACCCATGCATGAATTTTGTGCACCAGGCCTCTAGTATTTTAAAAAGTGGTGTTAAAATAAGTACATACTTTTATAGATTAAAAAATTAGTACTACTTGGAAGGATCTATTGATTTGAATGTATTCCATTATTTATTTGCTAGAAATGTCACAATTTTCTATATTAACAACTTTTTCCCATGCCATAAATTTGTATAAAATGTAGTGCAAGGTTAAAAAAAATATGCCACTGTGATATTATTGTGACTGACTATCATATCTGTGGAACTGCATTAACTTCTTGCCTTTAATCTCATGTCCTCTAATTCATCCTCCATACTGTCTGTGAGCAGTCTTTTAAAATGTAAATTGGACGATTTCACTCTCCTTCAAGTTATTCAGTGTTTCTCCACTCTCTTGAAGATAAATCCTAATTACTTCATATGTCATATACAGTCCACCAGTGTTAGTACCTGTCAGGGTATGTTCTTCTCTTCCATCTCTTACACATACCCTTTACTATAACACTTATTCACTATAAATAGCTCTTTGAGGGCACCGTGTGCTCCCCCATTGCCTTTCTTTATCTACATGGTACTTTCCCCAGCATCCACATAACTCTTCCTGGCACTTCACCATGCACACCTTCTCCTGAAAAATCAACATGCTTATTTACTGTTTTCTTTGTAAATTTGTTTTAATGCCCCTCTGAGTGCAGTGCCTCTCCCACATTTCACCCATTACTTGTCCCTGTGCATTTCAAAGTCAATTTTCCTTTCTGTGTTTCTATACTGTGTTTCCTCATGTTAAAGCATTGGCAGGATATCTAATACATAGACCTTCACTGGATACTTCATTAATAAGTGAAGCACTAACAATAATTTGTTTACCAAAATAAAAAACTGACTTAGCTCCCACAGTATGGTAGTCTCTATCTATAATGCTCAAATTGTTAAAAGGAAAAATGACTATGTAAACCATTCTGTATAACAATCTAATGTAGATCTTGATGCAATATCACGCACACCTAAATAAGATACAAAATGCTTTTGATTAATTGCTTAGTAAGTAGAATTTTAAAATTTCTCATGTTAGGGTAATTATTGGAAGATTTTGATCATAATTAAGAAACCTGGTATCCAATCAATATTAGTAAGAAAGAAAGAGAAAATGAAAAAAAAATGAAATGAAGGAAGGAAAAAATGAAGGGAGAAAAAATAAAAGACATCCACATGCAAAATAATGAAACCACACTTCTAAACACCAAATAAAAAATTAATTCAAAATAGACATCCACCTCACAGCATCTTATATAATAAAAGGGTAATATGCAAATTGACCAAACAGCTGAACGACTGGTCGCTATGACATGCACTGACCACCAGGGGGCAGACACTCAATGCAGGAGGCTGCCCCTGGTGGTTAGTGTACTCCCACATGGGAAGTGCTGCTCAGCCACAAGCCAGGCTGAAGGCTGGCAACTGCAGCAGCAGTGGCGGGAGCATCTCCCACCTCCATGGCAGTGCTAAGGATGTCCAACTGTGGGGAGCAGGCCTAAGCCATCAGTCGGACATCCCCCAAGGACTCCCAGACTACTAAAGGTTGCAGGTTGGTTTGTGGGGGTCCCCCGCAAATGCATAAATGCTGTGCACCAGGTCTCTAGTCCTCATATATAAAAACCCTAGGTCCGTCACGACTGGAGGCTCAACCAACCAGAAGTCAGTCCTGCATTCAGTGCTGGGTTGCTATGGTGACCCCGTGCTGACTACTAAGGGGGCTGAAAATCAGGTCCAGAAAGAGGCCTGAAAGAAGCAGGGTCTGATCCATAGCTTCTGTGGCAGCTATTGATCAGCACTTGCCTCTCTCTTTCTCTCAAGCAGCCGCACCTCCATTTCTCTCCAGGCCTCCACCAGTGCTGTTGATCAGCCCTGCCTTTCTGATCAGGCCCTGTTGATAGGCCCAGAGATGCTGACTGGCATAGAAACCAACCAATCAGAACCAAATCTGGGTGAACTGTGAGGAGCCAATGGCTGCCTAGGAGACGTAGCTTTTGATGCTGACTGGCATAGAAACTGGCCAATCAGAACCAAATTGGCCAGCAGAGGAGGGCAGTTGCAGGCGAGAGCAGGCTTGCAGGGGAAGGAAGTTGGGGGTGAGATCAGGCCAGCAGGTGAGGGCAGTTGGTGGTCATCAGGCCAACAGCAGAGGGCAGTTGGATATCCCCTGAGGGGTCCCAGATTGGAGAGGGTGGAGACTGGCGAGGGACAACCCCCTCAGTGCACAAATGGATCAAGGACCTGTACACACTGAAATCATAAAACACTATGAAAAAAATCATAGAGATAAATTAATGACTTTAGATTTGGCAATAAGATTTAGATATAACCTTGTTAGCATAGGGATCTAGCTAGTTAGTTAAGGACGGGGGCAAATGGGATTGTACATTAAGTCTGATTCCTAGGAAGCCCCATCATTCACAAGCTTTTCAGAGGACAGCTGCATCCTTCCCCGAAGGCACTTAATCCCTTTAGTGGGCAAGAAGAATTGGCTTTCTAATCTCCCCTGGGAAACAACCAGCCATTATTCAGGATTACCAAGGGAAGGGTAAAACAGCAAAGGGAATTCCTTTGCTAGGCTTATGCACAGTAGAAAGCAAGGTGGAGCAGGGGGAGATAAACACATGTGTAGTAGAAACCAGATGAGGAGGCAAACTTTGGGTCAAAGCCAAAATGGTAACATAAAGTGGCAGAGTCACCCAGGAAAATAATTGAATTGGATAAGGGACACAAAACCCTGGGAGATCCAGGAAAGGGATTGGTTAGGGGGAGGGCCCAGCACAAGCCCATGAAAAGCCAGGAAAGAGATTGTTTAGTTTGAAAGAAAGCCTACTTTCTCCCAAGCCCCAGGTAATATAATAAAAGCTTAATGAAGGCCCCCCTATGTAGCACATGTTCATTTGTTTTTGCCAATTTGTTAGAGCAAGTGCTCATTCTGTCCCCATAACAGTCCTGTGTCTCCAAGCATATGTCCAAGTGTGGGTCCAAGTGTGGCTCCCTGTGGGGGCTCCAGCACAGCAGAAGCACAACCAGGGGTGGAGAGTAGGCTGGAATACCAGAGCCCAGGGTGATGACACTGCAATTCTAGATATTGACCCTTCTGGTGGGCACTAAGTCCACCAGGCCCAGGACTTCTTCTGTAGGAAGATGAAGCTAAGCCATCTGGCCATTTATAAGACATTGGGCACCTGAGGGTAGTCCTTCGTTTTTGCTCCAATAAATCTTGCCAACATACCTCATCCTCCTTTCTGTGGGTCCCCAAAGTGCTTTTCTTGTGACTCTTTCAAAGAAGTAGTTGCAATCATTATTTTGCATACATTTCCAGAGTTTTGTTTGCCAAGACACATATACATATATACAAATTCACATTCATAAATAAAAGCATACACATTTCTACATCATACTCTGTCAACTAAAAATAAATTCAGAGAATATCATCATTGGGCACAAATAAACCACCTTCTCCCATGATATTGAATTATATTTTATTGTAGATATGCAGGGTTTTATTAAAATCTAGAGTCCGAGTGCATGAAATTTGTGCACTGGGCAGGGGCGCGGGGAGTCCCTCAGCATGGCCTGCGCCCTCTCACAGTCTGGGAGCCCTCAGGGGATGTCTGACATCCTTAGCACTGCCATGGAGGTGGGAAAGGCTCCAACCACCACTGCTGCACTTGCCAGTTGTGAGCCTGGCTTCTGGCTGAGCGGCGCTCCCGCTGTGGGAGTGCACTGACCACCAGGTGTCAGCTTTTGTGCTGAACATCTGCCCCCTGGTGGTCAGTGCACATCATAGTGACCTGTCATTCTGCCGTTTGGTCTATTTTCATATTAGCCTTTTATTATATAAGATAATAATCAATCCAAGCACTGTCCAGTCAGAATGGGCCTCTGATCAATCAGAGAAAACACTGGTGTGACAGTGCCACAGAACATCAAAAATATTCAGTAGTTTATAATTTCAAGCATTTATTCTCATCTTCAGTTTACAGATCCACTGGTTTTGAGTTCAGGTAGCTTCAGTGTTTCTTACTCTGTGCCTGAGTCTACAAGAAAGACTTCTTGCGAAATGTTCTCACTGTGGTTGTCAGGAATGCAAGAATTTCCCAGCACATAGGCACATATGGAGCTTCATACCTTCTCAAGGCTCATTGGTGAAAGCAAAGTATATGACCCAGGGCCATCATTGGAAGAGCAGGATATGAAGAAACATTTGTAAACAAAAGCTGCTCTTTATCAAACTAAATATTGGTCCTGTATGGATATAGCACAATTTCATTAAACCAATTAGATTGCTGCATGCATATACTGCCTCTATTCTCTGACTAATATAAACAATGCAGTAATGAACAAGTTTTTACTTTTAGCTTTGTAAGTTTCTATGGTGATCAATTAGCAAAAATGGAATGTCAGGGCCAGAAGATGTGTAGTTATTTTGATAAATCTTGAATTCCAAAGAAGTTGCTTAAATTTACACTCCCATCAGCAATGCTTTTGAATGTTGGGTTCTTCACATTCTTCCCACGTTATGTATAAAATGATAAATTGCTATTTAATTTGCATTTCTATAGTTTCTAATAAGCTTAAACAATTTTACATATGTATATATCACACAGCATTTCTGTTAGTTTTAACTGCCTATTTGTTATCCACTTTCTATTAGATTATTATCTTTTAAAAATTATTTGTTTTTTATATGTAAATATGAACTGTTTACATATATATCTATAAATAAAATGTACCCTGTTTCTACATACATGGATTCATGGAGAAAATTTCCCCTACTGCAAGCCTGGGCAAAGGGCTCCACAGAACATTTGGAAAGCTTGAAGTATGTCCTCTGTAGTTCAGGGATTACAGTCTCATACTTGAAAAGCCAAAGACATGTGAAACTGTGCCTTGTAGCCACCCTGATAATGGAGAGATTTCTGTACTGGGAAAGGCTGTATTTATCAAGTTTGGTTGGCTAGGAATAAACAAGTATTTTTGAGGGAAAGATGTGGACTATATAATGGAGAAAGTGCTGAGAAAAGGATCCTAAGTGAACAAACAAAAATCCTATAAATTATAATGAGTATAACCCTGGTCAGTGTTGCACAATGAATAGATCTTTGGCCTGTACACCGAAGGGTCTCAGGTTCAATTCCCATCAAGGGTGTATACCAGGGTTGCATGTTTGATCCCTTGCCCTGGTAAGGGAGCTTACGGGGGGCAACTAATTCATGTGTCTCTCTTATATTGACCTTTCTCTCTCTCTCTCCTCCGCCCTTCCTCAGGTGAGTATTAAACAATGAAAAATTATAATGAGTATAACACAATGGTACTGTAAAAGAAAAATATGACTAAAATTAGTAGAGTTTAGTCCAATAACTGAGGACAATTCTATATTATAAAACATATTATTATACATGTACTACCATAATACATCTATTTTATGAATAAAAATTTTATTAAAATAAAAATGTATAGATAATTTCTCATCTTAATTATATATATGTATATATTCAGGATTACAGGAGCATGTATGTATATCTTAAATCATATAACATGATCATCCTAAATAAATAATAGAAATACCTGCACTAATTTGTAAATAAGACATTGTTACTCATTACTCTTAATAAATATTATTCTAGATTCACTATTCAATTTAATTCAACAAAAACTGAATTAGAACTATAAATGTTAGGAAAGATGTTATCTTTTTATATATTGAATATAATAATATAATTTTATAAAGCAAAAGAATCAATCAAGTAAAAATAAAGCTAGTACATACAAAAACAATAAAGTGACTGGGTACTAAATACAAAATCTAAGATTCCTAAATCACTTTCACCATTTATTCCACAAATATTCTGCATAGAAAAAAAATAATTATCCATTCTCATAGGTATGTCATTGTTTTAATTTTATTTCTTAATGAAAAATTATGTTGAATGTATTTTCATAAGCTTATTTGTCATATATTTATCTTCTCTGGTGAGGTGTCTGTCCAAACATTTTGCCCATTTTTAATTGCATTGTTCATTTTCTTATTGTCAACTTTTTAGTTTTATTGTGTATTCTAGATAACAAGTTCTTTATCAGATATGTATTTTGGAAATATTCTCTCAATTCTATGCTTTATATTTTTATTAAGCAGTCTCTCACAGAGACATATTAAATATTAATGAACTTCAAATATATCAGTGTCTATTCATGGATTATGCTTTAGGTATTGTATCTACAAGTTTATTATCAAACTCAAAATTACATAAGTTGTCTCTAGTTTTCTGCTAGAACTTGTATATCATTCCATTTTACATTTAAGTTTATGATCCATAACAAAAAGATATAAGGCAGAAGCCTGGGCTTGCTTATTTATTTTTATATATGGATATCTAATTGATGTTGAAAAGATTGTCCTTTATTGAATCATCTTTGCTACTTTGTCAAAGATAAGTTGACTATATTTGTGTGCGTATATTTTGGACCCATTTTTTTGTTTCATTGATCTATGTATCGTTTCTTTCACAAATACTGAACTTTTCTGATTTCTGTAAATCAATCTTGAAATTGGGTAATATGAATGTTGTTGGTTGAAATTAGGCTCTTCCATGGGATTGTGAGGAAAGCATTTCAGGAACCCATGCATAGGAGACTCTGGTGTGGCAAGTTTTATTCGTGATGCAAAATCGAGAGTCCACATCCTGAGCTACCAATATCCCATCTCTGTCCATCCCACCATGGAAAAAGTCTTCATCAAGGCCCAAAAATAGGCCAGTGTCCAGAGTTTCTGCTTCCTATTAAAGCTTAGTCCTTCAGAGTTCTTGAGGCCCACTGCGGGCCCAGGTAGCTGCTGGACCTGCATGGTCTCGTGCTCCGGGGTGAGAGAGAACATGCCAAAACATGGGACCAGTGGGGGTCACTAAGTGAGAGTGAGAGCTTCTTTTTCACTTGTGACTTATAACTAGAAGTTTTTTTCAAAATAACCAATCAACTTCTCAGGCTTTTGTGGTCTTCTGATCAATGATCCCTTTCCCAGGTTAGACTGACAGGCCTCTATGTCCATCACCTCCCCTTGCACCATTTTGATTTCTATTGCATGTGTGTTTACCTCCCCCTCCATTGTTCCATTATCTCTTTCCCCAGTGATTTGTGGTGAACAGACTGATGGTTCCCTGGGTGGGGTTGGGGCAGGGGGGCTGCAAACAGTAACTTTCTAGTGAAACAACAGGCTCAGTGTCTCAGCCCATTAGGGTCAATAATGTCGATTCTTTTTGCATCCTACTTATTAATATTTAGCTAACTCTGGTAACATGAGTACTTCAACTTTATTCCTTTCAGTACTATGCTTAATTACTCCAATCAAAAGACATAGGGTAGCTGAATGGATAAGAAAACAAAACCCATATAAATGCTGTCTACAAGAGACCCACCTCAGAACAAAAGATTCACACAGAATAAAAGTGATGGGATGGAAATGGTTTTTCCAGGAAAATGGAAATGAAAAAGCTGGCTGGAAATACTTACATCTGACAAAATGGACTTCAAAGTGAAGGCCATAACAAGAGACAAAGAAGGCCACTACATAATACTAAAGGGATTGATCCAACAAGAGGGCATAATCCTGGTAAACATACTAGTATATGTACCCAATACAAAAGCATCCAACTTTTGGAGGATTTTAAGGGAGAGATGGACAGCAATGCAATCATAGTAGGTTGACTGTATTTCAAGGTATTGCTTCATGTTATCTAAGTTATCAAATATAAGACATAAAATTGTGTTATTCCTTTATTAACACTTTGACATCCATTACTCAGTAGGGATGACTCTGACTCCTCTTTCATTTCTATTATTTCTATTATGTGTCTTTTTTCCCTTGGTTAGACAGCATAGAATTTTTGTCAATTTTTGTAGTCTTTTCTAAGAACCAGTATTTGGTTTGTTGAGTACTCTGTTTTTCCCTTTTAAGTATTATTTACTTCCATTCTAATTGTCATTACTCTTTTTTCTGCTAGCTTCAAGTTTAAAGTGCTATTATTTCTCTAATTTCGTAACAAGAAGGATTCAGGGATCAATTTTAGAAGTTTCTTCTTTTAAATTATCAATTTTATAGTATAAATTTCCCTCTAATCATTGCTTTTGCTGCAAACCAATAATTTTGATAATTGTTCTGTAAGATAAGGTTCTATAATGGTGGAGACAGCATGTTTGACCAATACCTTCCTCAAAGTTTGTTTTTCAAGCCTGTGTGTGCTTATTAAAATAATGGTTCAATGTCATTATAAAATAGTTGGAAAGAATTGGTGACAGGACAAAGCTGAGGTACAGAGGACAGATATTGCAGCTCTCGGGTAACATATTAAGGTGTTTTTACTTTACTATAATTACAATGGTGAGTTACTTGAGGAATTTTAAATGAGATAAAAATTTGAAAAAAAATTGCTTTGACTTCTGTGTGAATTGATTAAAATAGAACAATACTGCATACAATACAATCAAATAGAAAAATCACACAAAAATTCAAGCAAATCAAAACAGCTAGTTTAAACCCCTTTTCCTTTATGGATTATGCCAGCATCAGTTGAGTGGTATATTAAATAACCCATGTTTATTTCCTAGGACAATGACTTGATCAAAAGATTTAAATATATTACTGTAAAAGGAACATACAATAGATGCCCGATTAGTTTCTTTTGCTTTGTGCTTATATTTGATAAAGAAGTACGTTGTAGCCGAAACCGGTTTGGCTCAGTGGATAGAGCGTCGGCCTGCGGACTGAGGGGTCCCGGGTTCGATTCCGGTCAAGGGCATGTACCTAGGTTGCGGGCACATCCCCGATGGGGGATGTGCAGGAGGCAGCTAATCGATGTTTCTCTCTCATCGATGTTTCTGACTCTCTATCTCTCTCCCTTCCTCTCTGTAAAAAATCAATAAAATATATTTAAAAAAAAAAAAAAAAAAAAAAAAAAGAAGTACGTTGTATAATCCTTCTAAGATTACTTATCAATATTTAATTATATGGGACTAGATTATTCACTAAAATTTAAAAAGTAGGAAGTAAAATTATCCTAAGTTTTTAGAAATGTGTCTGTATGTCTACGTGAAGAAATGGAGACTTTCCCAGTTTTTGTTACATCTCGGGTTTACAATTATAACCTCAAGACCTTGGCTGGCAACAGTGGAATAGCCTAACAGTATAGTTAAAGTATGGATGATGTCACTCTGTAGATGTAGGCATGAATATATTTTTTTAAATTCTTTATTGTTTAAAGTATTACATATAGTATTACATATGACTCCTTTTTCCCCCACTAACTTCTCCCCGGCCACCCCCACCCCCCAGCACATGCCCTCACCCCCCTACTGTCTGTGTCCATTGGTTATGCTTATATGCATGCATATAAGTCCTTTGGTTGATCTCTTGCCACCCTCCCTCCCCTGCTTTCCCTCTGAAGTTTGACCGTCTGTTCAATGCTTCTATGTCTCCGGATCTATTATTGTTTATCAGTTTATAGTGTTCATTATATTCCACAAATGAGTGGAATCATGTACTATTTATTTTAATCTGACTGGCTTATTTCACTTAGCATAATGCTCTCTGGTTCCATCCATGCTGTTGCGGATAGTAAGAGGTTCTTTTTGTTGTTTGTTTGTTTGTTTTTTACAGCAGCACAGTATTCCATTGTGTAGGTGTACCACAGTTTTTTAATCCACTCATTTGCTGATGGGCACGTAGGCTGTTTCCAAATCTTAGCTATGGTAAATTGTGCCTCTATGAACGTAGGGATGCATATATCCTTTCTAATTGGTGTTTCTATTTTCTTGGGATATATTCCTAGAAGTGGGATTACAGGGTCAAATGGGAGTTCCATTTTCAGTTTTTTGAGGAAACTCCATACTGTTCTTCACAGTGGGTGCCAC